>NC_132893.1:4192057-4252057 GCF_030463535.1 Salminus brasiliensis
TTCTCTCTCTCTCTCTCTCTCTCTCTCTCTCTTCACTACCCTCTCTCTCTCTCTCTCTTCACTACCCTCTCTCTCTTTCTCTCTCTCTCTCTCTTCACTACCCCCTCTCTCTCTATCTCTCTCTCTCTCTCTTCACTACCCTCTCTCTCTCTTCTCTCTCTCTCTCTCTCTCCACTACCCTCTCTCTCTCTCTCTCTCTCTTCACTACCCTCTCTCTCTCTTTCTCTCTCTCTCTCTCTCCACTACCCTCTCTCTCTCTCTCTCTCTCTCTCTCTCTCTCTCGCTCTCTCTCTCTCTCTCTCTCTCTTCACTACCCTCTCTCTCTCTCTCTCTCTCTCTCTCTCTTCACTACCCCTCCCTCTCTCTGCCCCCCCTCCCTCTCTAATGGCTGACAGAGGATACAGAAGGGCAGAGGAATTCTCCTCCGCTGATTGATGACTGCATCCCTCTCATTGTTTTTACTGCGTGAGAGAGCGAGCGAGAGAGAGAGAGAGGGAGAGAGAGAGGGAGGGAGGCCGAGTAAATGGAGGAAGGGAACCCTAGAGAAGGATGGAGGGGAGCGTAATGTGTGCTAGAGAATGGAGATGGAGAGGAGAGAGGGAGAAACAGTGGCTCTCTGCACGTGCTGATGCTCACGTTAAGAAGGCCTTGAACTGACCTTTTCCCATTGGTTGTTATTGATGCACGCTCTGAGCAAGAGCAGCTTGACCTATGGCGGCGATCATCGTTTACCGTGCTTTATTTCAGCTCGCTCTGCGTCCGGTGGTCCGGCCAGCGCTGGACGGTATCGCTAAAGTTCAGTATCACGATATTTTCCGTACATCGCCGGAGTTATGTGAAGCGACTGCACATGGACTTCTATTGTAGTCAGTCAGATTCAGAGAAAGGCGCTGAAATGACTGTGTGTGGTAATCAGCTGGACGCTGCAGAACCAGCAGATAGAGATCAGGCTGAAAAATGCCGGACGATTCCTTTAATAGAGTTAATGGACCTGTGCTTGCTGAGCTCTGCTGCTACTCTGGGCTGAAAGAGCTCGTTTGGATCGACTGTTTGGTGGCGTTTGATTTGAGTCACATCAAATGGAGCCTTAAACTGTAAACATCCTATTAAACTCATTTTTAAGTGACTATTTTCCAACCTCTTTATTATTAATATTATTATTATTATTTGTATTATTATTTTACTGTTCTTTTAATGCTGATAAGATGTAAAAAAAAAAAAAATTGTAACCCCTTAAGCCCTAGGCCATTATTCAGAAAGTGCTGAGTGAGGGGAACCATTCAGTAACTAACATAAATTATTCACTGCTATAAATTCTCTCGTAACTACTAGAAATATTAAGTAATTTTTCAGTTGCTACAAAAAATTCAGTAATTACTACAAATTATTCATAAACTATAAACTATTTATTTACTTCTATAAATGATTCAATAACTGCTATAAATTGTGCAGGAAGTGCTATAAATATATGGGAATTATTAAAATTATTTTTAAATGATAATAACTGCTATAAACTATTCCATTTACTATGTTAAATTATTCAATAACTGCAATATATTATCCAGAAAGTACTATAAATATATGGGAATTAAAATTATTTAAAAATAATTACAGCAACTACTGGTTTGGTAACTATTATAAACTTTCAGTAGGTACTGTAAGTTATTCAGTTGCTACAAAACATTCTGTAAATACTATAAATGATTCATAAACTACAATACATTTAGTTAGCGCGGTACCTTCAGTACCTGCTATAAACTATTCATTTACTGTTATAAATTAAGTAGCTGCTATAAATTGTCCAGTACCTACTATAAATATATGGGAATTATTAAAATGATACAGCAGCTATTGGTTTGGTAACTATTATGAACTATTCAGTAGGTACTATAAGTTGCAGTGATTATTTATATTGTTGAACTACTATACATTCAGTAATTTCTATAAATTATTCCGTTAAGACTATATATTATTCAGAAACTGCTATAAATTATTACTGCTATGCATTATTTTAACTGCTATAAATTCAGTGTGTTAAATTATTCAATAGCTGCTATACATTATCCAAGAAGTACTATAAATATATAGTAATTACTAAAATCCAGCAACTACTATCAATTATTTGGTCATTTTAATACATTATTCAGAAACTATTATAAATTACTCAGTGACTTCTGTAAGTTATTCGGTTGCTACAAAAAAAAAAAAAAACAGTAATTACTATAAATTATTCAGAAACTACTATACATTATTAGTTAGCATGTAACTGCTATAAACTATTACTTTACTGCTATAAGTGATTCAATAACTGTTATAAATTGTCCAGTAAGTACTATAAATATATGGGAATTAAAATTATTTAAAAATATTACAGCAACTACTGGTTTGGTAACTATTATACACATTCAGTATGTACTGTAAGTTATTCAGTAATTTATATTCATTGTTTAACTACTTAAAATTGAGTAATTTCTATGAATTATTCAGTTAAGACTATATATTATTCAAAAACTGCTGTAAATCATTACTGTTATACATTATTTAAAAACTGTTATACAGTCACTGTGTTAAATTATTCAATAACTGCAATATATTATCCAGTAAGTACTATAAATATGTAGTATATACTATCATCCAGCAACTATTACCAATTATTTAGTCATTTTTATAAATGTCTCAGAAACTGTTATAAATTACCCATAAATTATCTGCTGTAAATTATTCCGTAGCTAAACTGGACTGAAGAAACGGGACATTTTTAAATGAGCTCTCATTTTTCCACTGCAGTGGAAGGACGAGCAGTTCTATTGGATAAGACAATGAGACAGAAAAGGCTGAATTGAGCGGCTATTTCAGCCCTTAGTGTGGAAAACTGTAATTTGGGAGGCTTTATTTAGTCGGTTTAATTTAGCTTTTCCTTTTTTCCCTCTTTTTGTCTTGTGGGTGAAGCTGTTGTGTGTGAAGGCAACTGTCTGTCTGTGTGTGTGTGTGTGTGTGTGTGTGTGTGTGTGTGTGTGTGTGCAACGGACTTTAATTGCACTGAAGAGAACTGCTAATAGAGAGTAAAAATAGTGTGTTAAGAGGCTTCACACACACACACACGCATGATGATACACTGTTGTTATTGTGATGAATTACGTCACAGTGCAGGTTTCTCGGGCTAGCGTGGGGAGTGTCGGTACTTTTACAGCTCTGAACAACTGCATTCATTATAAAAGACTGATTTAGAGAAGTTATAGAGGGGCCGTGAACAACAGTGACCCGTGTACAGAAGCGAAACTAACTGTAGAGAAACAAGGCGCTGATTAGAGGGGAAAAAGGTTCACATAATGACCTTAACATAATAAAAAATAACCTATATCACAATACCCTCATATTTATCCCAACAAAATAATCTGAAAATGAAAGACTTTATGGTCCAGGTTGTGTCTGAAGAGGTCTGAAATCTGTGTGTGTTGACAGGCCCAGGTCCAGCAGAGATCTTAACATGTGGCATTTCCGAACCTTGATCACAGCGGCTATTAAAAGAGCATTACTGGTGTAATGAAGGGGAAAGTGTGAATGTGGATAGGGGGCGATCTCATTAAGCTACTTGTTGAGGGTCGCTGAAACGAGGGTCGCAGACAGAGAGATACACACATGCACACTCGAGCACACATATTGTTCTGCAGGAGAGGACATTGTCCATTTTGAGGTGAGGAGGAGACGGTGCAGGTCATACTTGGATTACGTGGCCACTTGGGGCCCCAACGCCACCAGGGGGCCCCAAGAGCATCAAAATATCATGATAAAAAATACATCATTTGAAAATAACATTGAATAATGGTATTATACAAATATCAGCAATTTTTATATTCATTTATATTCATCGTTGACTCACCGACCGAATTGATTGATCACTAGATTAATCAATTTCTGCTGCTGCCACTGTTGGGCACATGCACATATGCGCACTGCTCGGGTGGTCCATAAAGGCCCGGGTGCTTCAGCGTATTGCGCAATATCTCTCTCCCTATGGAATGAGGTGGTATGAAGCCCCCCCCCCCCCCCCCCCCCCATGAAAATCTGCTTAGGGCCCCATAAAGGCCCCATGGGCCGGCCCCAGTTATAGCTAATATCGCTCACATGCTGGTTTACACCAGTAACAAACTGTAGAGCCCCTAGCAGCAATGCATTGTTGACATTTATGCTAATATAGCTCTGTGCTAAAGCTAGCTGAACACTTTGAGCTAATATGACCGGCTATAATGGCCAGTATCACTTGGTGGGAAGGCTAGCTGGTGGCTAGCTATCTTTTTCATAGTTACTAATATCCCTTGGATAATGTCAAGTAGCACAAATGAAGAAGAGGGTCTTGCAGTGGCACTTTGTGGGGAAGTTAGCCTAGCAACACTATACGGACAAAAGCACATTTCATTGGGTTTCACTGGGCAGTTAGCCTCGCTAGCTGTGTCTGGATGCTTTGTTTTTTTAGTATTTGTTTCATCACGTTATCTGAAGACTAGCTGGGAGCACGTTTTCAGCATTGTTAATATGACTGGTTGCAATTTTAGCCACAAGCTGGCCTATAAACAATGCACCAGAAAGTCCCAGCTAGCTCTGCTAGCGCTTCTGTGAAATATCTTAAATATATTCAAATATCTGTGCCTTCTGCCTCCTGACCTCCATTATGTATTGTTTATTAAGCCAGGGGTTTATTATAGCAAGGGGATAGCAGCGGACCACTGTTAGCCCACTAACGGCAATGCTGGTGGTCCACTAGCATTATGCTCAGTGTTTTCTGGACGGGCCTGTTGGTGGTTAAGTCGAGTATTAGACAATAAACCGTGGCTTTTCATTTCCTGTTTTCCACCAAACATTTGCTTATTTGTCCTTCATTTCTGGCTTTTGCTGTCCTTTATAAATTAGTTTAGTAAATAACTGTCACTTTAAGCCTTAGTTCAGGCCTAATTTTACCTCAGGCCTAGTCATTATTATTGTTCTCTCAGTTAATTGTAATATTTTTTGTTGTATTATTATTATTTATTGTAATTGTAAAAGTCTCTTTTTAAATCGTTTTGAGAAGATGGGTCACTAGTTAGGTCAATAAACGTGACAATTATCTGGGTGGTCCGAGAGGGGACAAACTGTGGCAGTCCGTGGGCCTGGATATCTCAATATCAGGTAAGAAACGTTAGCTAAGTAGGCGGTGTAGCAATGTTCAGTGAACAGGAAAGCTAGTCTAGTTAGCTCTGATTAAATTCTTATTATTTTAATATTTATATTATTAATTTATCTGAAGGCTTGCTGTGGGCACGTTTCCCAGCATTGCTAATATGACTGGCTACAAAAAAACACATTGGATATCAGGTAAGACCGGTTATGTAGATGTAGAAGTAGTAGAAGTGTAGCTAGCCTTCTGTTAGTTCAGTGGCATTTCACAGCCATGTTAGCTTAGCTAGCTAGCTGTGCCTGTTTGGATGCTTAGCTTTAAGTCTGAAGACTAGCTGTGGGCACGTTCTCGGCATTGCTAATATGAAAAAAAATCAATACACACTGAAAATATCAGGTAAGACCGGTTAAGAAGGTGATTTAGCCGAGTAGTGTCGCTTTACTGGAAAAACTAGCCTAGCTAGCTCTGACTGAATGATTCGTTTTTCTGTTTTTGATTCAGCCGTGCTAATATGTCTGTCTAAAACACACTGGATATCAAGTAAGACAGGTTAAGTAGATGGTAGTAGCAGCGTAGCAATGGCATTTCACAGATAGGCTAATCAGATAGACTATTAGACTAGCTGTGGGCACGTTCTCAGCATTGCTAATACGGCTGGCTAATATAAACAATACACACTGAAGATATCAGGTAAGACAGGTTAAGTCTTAAGACTAGCGCTGTTCAACAGCGTTTCACGGTAAAACTAGCCTAGAAGTTTTGCTAATATCTGTGTGGGAATGCTAGCTCGGGCTCTCGGGCACTTGTTAAAGTTAGCGCCACACACTGTGCTGAATATCCGATAACGCTAATGCAATTCAAGGGCTAGATCTGTGGCGTCTGTGAATGTAGGGCTGGGCGATATGGCAGAAATACTATACGATATTTCACGATATAAATATATGATGACCACAGTGACCACATCTTAGTTTGCTAGACAGCCCGGGGCCCCTATATTATTATAGCCCGTTATTTAAAGACATTTTTCAAGATATTACACAATATTTATCACGGTAAATAAAAATTCTTAAAACTACTACTACAAATACTCTCCCGTACTGAACATCTAATCTTATTAAACCCGTCTAATTACACTGCTTGTAGTAAAAGATGCAGTTGATCAGTGTTTATTAAGCACTAACAATATCCTTAATATGCTATATTTCACGATCATATTTCATCGTGATCTATTCAAAATGAATAGATCACGATACGATAAAATATCATCATATTGCCCAGCTCTGACTGGATGCTGTTCTTAAGATTTGCCTTTTCTCCCCCCCCCCTTACTTGGGGGAGGCTCGCTAGTTAGCTAGCTGTGGTCTTAGCTATGTAAGCGTTTAGTTTTAAGCTTTGCTAATATTGCTTGCTAATGTGAACAATAGCCTTTATATTAGCTTTCAACAAAGTTAGCTCCTAGCTAATGCAAGTGCATATTTCAGCTTTCTCCTTTCCCATCAACTTTCCATTAGTTTCTTGATGTAGTTTCAATAATACTTATTAATAATAATTATTATTATTATTATTATTATTATTATTGCCGTGTTTCTGGCTAAACAGATAGCGCCTCTTTCAGCCTTGCTGGACTCTGTGAAGGATTTCTGCGCACTGTTTGCCGCGTTCCCCAGGTGCTTTGTTGTGAACGGTTGGCGTTTCGTCCCAGCTGCGTCCGCAACAGTTGGGTTGAGCCATCATTACCTGCGCAAATAAGCACGAGGTAGTCGTGATGTAGCCACAGCTGCTAAAACCCACACGGGTGAGCAGAAAGACTACACGTTAAAAACAATAAACATGATGAATGTAGCCATGAAAGTCAGGGCTTTTGTTAGAAGGTGACCTTACGCAGTTATAATTCTCATGAAAAGGCGAAACATTGTCTTCCAAACCTCTTAAACAGCAAATACTTTGTTATTGGGCCTAAATTTCAATTATCCCTCTCTTCCTAACTGCATAACCTCCATATCTCTACACATTAACAGGCTGGTTATTCTGTTATGGGGTGATAGTACAGGCTGATATTACATATTACACATAGTAATTATATGTAAATACATAGTATTACACATGTAGCCTTCAATGGAAGTCAATTGTGGATCATTTCTATTGGTCCATTCGTTTATACATTTAGACGAGGCACATTTTGCGAGACTGCGACAAAGTTTGGATATAAAGTAACATAAAGGGTCATTCACAACAGCCACGGTATAACTACTGAGTGATCTTGAAATATCACCACATCTGCCCCATGACCCGAGGGTCACTGGTTCGAATCCCAGGTCACGCTGCCTGCCATCAGCAGCCGGAGCCTGAGAGAGCACAATTGGGCTCGTTCTCTTTGGGTGGGTAGATGATGCTCTCTCTCTCTACCTATATTACTTCAGTGGGATGCTGGCCAGGGGTCTAGGGCTTTCCTCAGAGTGCGTTGGTTGCCCGGTGGCAACCATCTGAAATTGGAGAGGAAAATTGGGTAAAAATTTAATGTAAAAAACACCACGTTCTTGGTATTAATATGTGAATCCAGTAAAGCGTTCCTTAGGCCCAGGGTGCTGCTCTCACTGCCCTGGTACTCACCTCTGAATACGGACGTAAATCCTTGGTAGTAAAAGTTGAGAGGGTTTGGAACTTGCTTGGTGGAAGCTGTGCCATCCATCGCTTGCTTGATGGTCCTCTGCTTGGCAGCAATGGAAAATGCCCGGTTGTAGTTGCTGCCAACCAGAGGAAGCAGAGGATGCTGGTCAGATTTTTAGATCGTATCCAAGTAGCTTTTAGAAAATAATTTTTTTATCAATTCAGAATCTCCAGGTCCACATCGAGAAGCATCCAAGAATTACCCCCCCCCCCCCAACACACTCCTAACACACTCCGAACATACTCCTACATTATTGTATTGTATCACATATGGAAGCCAGTGTGCAGCTGCCTCGGTGTCTGACGTTACAGTCCGTGTGGTAATTGGCTGCACAGATCTAGTAGATGAGGGTTAGGTTGAAAACACTGGAGTAGTATTTAATCGAATTGGTCCAAAATGTCCATCTCTCCCCTTTTAAAAGAAAAAAAACCCCACAGAAAGAGCTGCACCACAAGCACTGACCGCTGTCCGTGACCCCGAAAGCCTCGTGATGTAATTGGCGGGCATAAGTCATACGAGCACAGACGAGGCCTGTAAGTGGAGAGTTGCTCTTTAAGGCCGGCGCCGGGGAAAACGCTGCCTCGCTAAGTGCTGCGCTCTCGGCTAACGTGGCAAAGATTAATTGCTCAGTGAAGGCAATGAATTAATGTTGTTCTATGGCTCATCACAGCACACACTCGCGGCCTGCTTGCGGATTTAAACGCTCAGCTTTTCTTTTTTTTTATATATATATATATATATTTAAACGCACCGACAGCCCGTCAAGAGAGGCGTCAGGCAAATAAAGCAGCAGAGAGGAGATTCAACCACACGATTAAGATGGAGGGGCCTCCACGCTGGCTGCTCCCCCACCCAAAGGAACCCAGGTCTGAAGAGTGCTACTACTGCACATATGCCTACAGTAGGACTACTGTTGCGATTATAGGGCTACATGATGGAATTGCCATTATACATATGTACATTATATGGACAAAAGTATTGGGACACCTGCTCGTTCATTGTTTTCTTATGAAATCAAGGTATTAAAAAAGAGTTTATCCAGCTTTTGTTGGAGTAACTGTCTCTATTGTCCAGGGAAGAAGACTTTCTACTAGATGTTGGAGGGAACACTGCTGTGAGGATTTGATTGCATTCATTGTATAATCATTGAACTCATCCGAAAAGTCTTGGGTGGAGCACGAGTTTATTTAGATAGCAGGGCAGGGCAGGTAAATTGGACAGCCTAGCTTCTTGTTCATCTGATCTACACACTCCACCACCTTTCTAGTTTGGGTTCAGAGAGGGCGCAGGGCTGAGCATGGGTGAGCCTATAGAAGGGAGCACCCTAATTTCACCATGCCTAAAGCCAAGCGTTGGCTAGAGGGGTATAAACCCCCCTCCCCAGGCATCTCCACCTTCTAGGATGTTGGAGTTGGAGGGCCGGAAGTAATCATCCAACATCAGTACCTGACCTCACTGATGCTCTTGTGGGGCTGGGTGCCATCAGACCCACACAGCAATGTTGTAACACCTAGTGTAAAGCCTTCCTAGAAGATAAGAGGCTGTTACTGCAGCAAAGGGGGACCAGCTCCACTATTAACACCCCTGAGAAGCGCTGGAGGAGCAGGCGTCTGCGGTACAGGGTATGCACGTAGTGTACTCTCATGTTTACATTGTCATTCAGCAGACTCTCTTATCCACAGCGACTTACAAAGACACGATTGTGCACACACACACACACACACACACACATTATCAGAGCCTGCTTATCCTGCGGGGAAGTGCCATGTCAGTGGAAAAGGAAGGTATGTCTGTAGGCCTGTTTGTAGGCGCTTTGAGGAGGATGTGCGCTTGTCAGGTGCGTGTGGAGGAGCTGTTTGCTAGTCGTGTTTGTTTTTATAGAGTGTGTGTGTGTGTGTGTGTGTGTGAGTGTGTGTGTGCACGCAGGGCAAGAAGTAATGGCAGCATTAGCTTCTCAGAGAGGAGAGGTATGTCGCTGTTGTTCTGTTCTGTGCACCTGGAAAGCGAGATAGCGGAAGAGAGAGCTTGTTTACACCCTGCATTTACATGTGTTTCATGGTTTTGGATCCTATCTGGATATACACTGTGGGTCCAAATGTTTGCGGACACCGCCTTCTCATGAATGCATTCAGCTACTTTCAGTTTCACCCATTGCTGCCGACACAGATGTGCAAATGCACACACACAGCTTTTGTAGTCCCTGTTGAGAAGTACTACTGCCAATAGAATAGGACTCTCTGGAGTAGATAAACAAGACCCTTTTGGCACCATACTGCTGCTTAATGTGGGCTAGAGGGGTATAAAGCCCCCCCAGTGCCATCAGCTTTGAGCTGTGGAGCAGTGGAACTAACTGTGTTCTCTGGAATGATGGTTGGTGGTGCTCCATCCAATACTTTTGGGATGAGTTTGGGAGTTGGGGATGATGAGCTGGGGAGGTGATCACCATCCAACATCCTGATCTCACTAGCGCTCTAGTCACTGATGACAATCAAATCCTCACTAGCTCCAAACCCTAGTAGAAAGCCTCCTTACCCGGACAGTAGAGACAGTTACTCCAACAAAAGCAGGTTAAACTCACTGTGACTAAGCAGGCGTCCCAATACTTTTGTCCCTTTATTCAATTTTCAGCTGGTTTTGATCCGTCTACCCAGTGTGATCATACAGGATCCAATTTGACCTCCTAGATAAGTCCTGTATGTCCTGTAAGTTGTGAGGTGGGGCCTCCATATGTGCATCAGTGACCCTTGGGAGCCCATTACCCTGTTGCCAGTTCTCTGGTCGGAGTACTTTTGGTAGGTAACCCCCCACACACCCCACGCACCCCACACCCCACCAGATCTAGATCCATTTCTCCTGCTTTCAACACGGCACTTGATAATCAGCGTTATTCCCGTCACCGGTGGTGGTCTTAATGTTTTGGCTGATGCTTGTCTGGTCTAGTACCTGGTCTAGGACACACTGTGGTGGAAGTCCTGTGTGTACAGAGAGGGCTGTAAAAGTGAAGGGTAGGCTACAGTTGGTTGCGACTGTAACTCTCGCGTCATCACCGGCTTAAACAAACACTTGTGCTGAAAGAGCCACTAAAACAAACACACTCCTTCAGGGGGTGGAGTGAGGGGTGGGGTTGGGGGGGGTGAGATTTTCAGAACGAAGTGCTGAATGAATCTCTCTGACTCACGTCTTTGTTCGGCTCTTTTTTTATACGGTTTATTTTTGATTATCTGCGTTATTTTGGCTCGCAGATGGAGGCCGAAATCAGCCGTTGTCTTTTACCTCCTACTGCGTGATTGAGCTTTCAGTCTCCCATTCTCTCCCATTGTCTCTCTCTCTCTTTTTTTCTCTCTCTCTCTCTTTCTCTTCCTGTCTTTCTCACTCCCCTCTTTCTGCTCTCTGGCTCTCTCGGAGTTGGGTGTTTGTGTGTGTGTGTGTGTGTCACTGTCACACATTCTGTCTCTCCGGCTGTCTCTCTGGGCTCCTGTCAGGCCAATCAGACGCTCTGTGCTTTCTTTCTCCTCCGTCCATCTTTCCCTCCCTCTCAATCACTCCATCTCTACCTCTCCCTCACTCACACTCTCGCACAGGCGCTTGATTACACCCCATGCGCTCAGCAGGCCTTTCTGCCTGCCTGCACCAGTGAAGGTTTCTGTCCGTCACACACACGTCACATGTAGAGCCACCCTTTAAAGGGAAAGTCCGGCCACGCATCAGTCCTGCCTAATCTCTCCCTTACCTCGAACGTAGTCGATCAGGAAAGGGGCGTCGGGCTTCATGGGGCGTCTGCGCCCGAAGTGCGGCCCTTTAGCTCCGTGCCGGAGCTACGAGGCTAATGCAGCTAACAAGTAAATGGAAACTTGTGTGCACCGATTAGCATCGTGCAAATTGCAGGCTCAAATGAACACACACTCGCCTCAATGCCAGAAGTTTGTGGACACCCCTACTATTGAACACATTCAGCGTCTTTTTTAAGTTGCACCAATTGCTGACAGGGATGTGCAAATGCACATGCACACACACAGCTTGTCCAGTCCCTGTAGTGGCACCATGCTGCCTAATGCCGGACGAGGGCTATAGAGGGGCATAATGCCCCCCATCATTGAGCTGTGGAGCAGTGTAACTAGCTGTGTTCTCTGGAATGATGGTTTCAACAAAATGAACAAGCAGGTGTCCCAATACTTTTGTCCACATAGCGTACATCCTCTTCTTCAGCCTACCTAGGTTTAGCCCCGTCCTTTCCATCAAGCTGCTCAATACGCAATATGAGGCAGCCAATCAGAACTGAGGTACATTTACATACCTTAACGGTAACAACAGCAGTGTAAACAGTGCCCCCCCCCCGAGTGCTTGGAGAACACTTGGGCTGTAACCCTGGTGTCCAGGCTGGTGTCCGGGCCGTCTGTCATTGGTGTATTGTGAGGAATGAACACAGTGAGTGAATCGGTCAGGCCCGTCGCTCTGTGCCTGGCGGCTTTTTCGCTACAAGGACGTTGCTCCTCCGAAAGGTCAGGGCACAGAGGAGAACCTGCGAGCGGCGTGGAGCCTCTGCTCCTTCTGCCCCCTCCTCTGCACCCTGCGCCCTCCCTTCTCCCCTCTCAAGCTCCCCTGCGCCCCCCTCCCACCAGCCTTTATTAAAAACACAATCATCCCTCCTTCCCTCCCTGCAGCAAAACCTTTAACCCTGTCATTCTGTCTCCTTTTTATTAGCCTTCGCGTCCTTAGCCAAGGAGACTGAAAGCGATCAGGGTCTGTGAGCGGTGGGGGTGGAGGGTTGGCTGGAGGGGGACTCTGCTCTTTTTGAAGTCAGGCTTGTTGGGAGCAACAAGGAACGCTGTCGGAAATCCGGCCCAAATTGGAAAGAGCTTAATGGATGGCCGTGCAACCGCGGTGCAGCCAAGCTGGTGCAGGAAGTACATTCTCTGCATTAACTGCATGCGTTTTAGTAGACATAGATACACACAAGCACTCACAGCAGTGCAGCTCCTGTCCTTCCATGCTGTTCATAACCCTATTACTAATGCCTATAGCTGTCACAATTTCAAAGGCCCTAACATAGAACCCTGTGGGACTCCTCAAGATATACGCTAAATCAGACACAGTTCACAAATCCATAATAGTTTCTGCACAAGGTTTAATAACTGAATAATAAACCCTAGGGATCAACGGGTTAAGAACCAGCTTGCCTCCCTTTGGCCCTCGCTGTAGTTTCTTGGTGCCACCACAGTGTTGAGCCCACTGCCACTGTAGAACGCCTGCATTCCCATTCCTGCCATTCCTATTATAGGAGCAGTGAAACGTCTTATTGCCATTCAGAAATATCAAACCATTTGCTCAGACCTGTAAAATTAATTGCTTGGCCCTGTTATGGTCATTGTGAGTAAATGAATTGTGTAAAACACAGATAATCACCCAGGGAAATCACCGATGGTATAGCAGTATGCATTTAATTAGGTGTGTTTTTGAAGGTCAATGTTTAATTTCACGCTCTCGCCTTAATTGATTTTATTAGTTGCGTCTTTGGTTCCGTCGCTACAAGCCCGTGAATTCGTGTGTGTGTGTGTGCCGTCTGCGTTGATTTTGGCCAGTTTGAATTTCCATAAGCGCTTAGACTTTCGTGTTCATGCCCTGTGATCTGTGGCCGAAGGGGCTTGGTAATGGCGTGAGCATGTTTACTGTCCCTACTCTCTTAAAAAATCGAGGTGAACCTGGACGCTGTTCGATTCACCAAGAGGTTCCTGGTCAGGGTTGCGGTGGGTCTGCCGGAGCCTGCCCGGAGTCATTGGGCACAAGGCAGGAATAGTCCCTGTACAGGGCAGCAGCGGAGAGGTTTTTCCAAACCTACAAAGGTTCCTCATGCTCCTGCTTATCTCATCCACAGCAGTCGTACTTTAAAGAACCGAAAGGTTCCTCAGGGACACAAAGATTGAGTTGCAGTTCCTGGAAAACCGGCCCCATCTGTTTGTGACCAGGTTTAGTAGGTAGGTGTGTCCGAGCAGGGAAATTACCCACCCGGGCCTGGATCCGAAGATCCCCTGATCTCCAGAAAACCATACCGTTCTTTTATCGTAAGATCGTTACAGCGGTATCGTTAACGGTGTCGGGATACCACCAGCTTCAGGATCACTCGATTTCGGATCAAAAGGAACGATAGCATGGTGGCGTCCATCCCCTCCTTCCAGCAGTTCAGAGCCGTGCAGAAGCTGCGAAGAGGCCCAGCCGGAAATTTAGCACCGTGCTAACTCGAACCAGGCTGTAGGCCGGCCTGCAACTGGACTGCGCTTTGGACGGCATGGGGCCCCCAGGCCCTGGGGCGCAGGAGGGGAGGAACCGGACATGCCGCTGTGAGCTGCCTACCGAACGGACGGACGGACGCGCTACTGCTCCGCATGGCTGTGTAATGCATGCGCACACTCTGACCCTGTGTCGTGCAATAAAGCAGCAAGGCCTCCCTGCTGTTCTCCTCAGTCTTTAGCCCTCTTATCTCCGAGCACAGCCCCGACACAACACAACGTGCACCTCTCCGCCCCTCAGCCGTCCTGTAACAGGGAGGGGGTGGGGGCGGAGGGGTGGGAAGGAGAAAAAGGGGATAACACAACCAGCAGCCGTTTTTCAGCCTCTCCTGTTCGCTATCTGCGGCTATCAGTCCACGCCGCACTGCATAATCCAGCCCTGCCTGGTCGTCGGCTCTGTAATATTAAAATTAAAATCATGTCGGGGAATATAAATGCCTCTCAGCAGGCTTCAAACATCGCGGGTGACCCGCTCGGTTTGCTTTCCTTGCAGTTTCGCATCCTAATTTATACGCCTTGCCCCCTCCCTCCCTCCTCGCTGGGTGGTAATGAGAAAATGCGCGCCTGTCTCTGTTTGCCGAGCAGGGCTGTCTGGCCCCGGCTTCGCTCCATCTTGTTTGAATACAAACGTCTGCGAGTGTATCGGGTCAGTGGGTTAGATTGAGCTTTTGTTTTTCAAAACATGTTTTCTCCCTTTCCCTCGCTGAGCGGGACTGCAGCCACACTGCCTCCTTTTTTTTCCGTCATTTTTACGACTTTTAAACACTTTCAGCTTGGAGTGGGAGTCTCCAGGTGCCTCGGGATTCGACTCGACAGCCGAGGCAGTGCTGGCTGACCTCAAAACAGGTGAGGTTATGCGAATCCCGTGAGCGAGACTAGCTGGCCTCTATGTAAAATGCCTCCAATGTCGCAATGCATTGGTTTAAACCATGCTACTGGCATGCATTGTTGATGATGGTTGATGATGACAGGCTGGTTCTGGCCCATTTCAGACAGAATCAGGCTGAAAACATGATGACATGGTTCGGGTCAGTCAGGTTCAAACTCGTGGGTCGGATGTGGCGGAAAGGTTTGCATGGGTGGTTGGGTTGGGTTGGGTTGGGTTTAAGCTGAATTTGTTGGACTTGGGTCAGTTGATTAGGTTCGGGTCATGTTTGGGCCGATTTTTTTAATAAGCTTGGGTCAGTAACGGACTCCAAAATTGATTAGGTTCGGGTCAAGTTTGGGCAGAATTGCGTAGGGCTTTATGACGAGGTTCTAGTCGGGTTGAGTTCGGACAGAGTTGTGCAGGAGTTGCAGACCCAGAACCTGAGGACAGTGGGTGGTCCAAGTATGGCTCCAGACGTGGTCTTGGATGTCGGGTCAAACTTTTAGGCTGTTTTTGGGTTGAACCAAAAAATATTCAGACCCGATCAGATCAGATAGATTAGACAGGCTCGTATCTACTGGTCTTTGCACTGCTTGTGTCAGACTTTGGACCAAGCTTGCTGGCTCGCTTGATTGGCTCGTTGATGCTGTAGACTGACTACTTTGGTACCGGACGACAGAATTGCTGCGGTTCTCTGTGGTGTTACTGAAGTATTGGTCAAGACCCATATTGTCCTGTGCTGGCCTAATTTGAGAGCGGCTGTAGGTTGAAGCCAGCAGCTCCAGGACCGGTCCAGATGGTGGTCCTGCTTTCCTCTCATCTGCCCGATAGTCGGATTCTAAGTGATAGTCATATTTGACTGGATCAAAGTGAAGGGAAGCCCTTGAAGTCGGGACAGGACGCGGCGGGTGACGGGGCACGAGCAGAAGCAGTGAGAATAAAGGCCGCTACATCGAGTTTTCCTATTGATCCTGTTCTGTAAAGTTGTCTCTCCTTTGTTTAGTTTTTTTCCTTTGTCCAAATGGTGCATCTGCAGTAGACAGCGGGCAGGGAGGGAGGTGTGTATTGTGTGCCAGTGTGTGTGCCAGTGTGTGTGTGTGTGTGTGTGTGAGTTAGCTGCTGGATCACAGAGCTGAAAGCTAATGGAAGTTTCCCCCTCCACTTCAAAGCGGTCCTCTGCCAGAGACTCTGGTTCAGCCGGACCGCCACGCTAAGATTAAAGCTGGCCCACATTCATCAGCTGGGGGCTAGCGGCTGCTTGCGACGACCCTGGCCAGGTGAGCCCCCTGACCTCCCGCCGCGGGCCGTTAGCACTTCTCAGCTTGGCCGATAGGGGTGAAAATCTCTGACCTCGTGAGGATTCTGCTGCGATTCATTAGGAAGCAATTGGGAGACTGGGTTCGATCTCTGGTGGTGCCAGGCGAGCATAACTGGCCACAGCTAGTGCTAGGGGGGGCTTTATGCCCCTCTACTAGCCCACGCCTGCCATTATTAGGCAGCATGGTGCCAACGGGTCATTATTATCTGCTTCCGAGACCTATTCTATTGGCAGGGCTGTAGAAACTAGAAGGGGTGTCCACAAACATTTGGACACGCGGCGTATACATGCTCCCCAAAGCATGTGCTGCCTTTATTGAATGGATATGATTGATCATAACTGACTGTTATCCCAGTCGAAGCACACCCCATCCGTACCGGCTAGCTGCCCACCCCAACAATCTCCCTCCTTGCCCACCCTCTGTCCCCCCAGCAATCCCCCTCAGCCTGACTGGATTTGATTTCCTCTCTTTTTCGGGGCTTTGACTTGTCTCACAGTGGGTGTTCTTCCAGGCAGGTCGCAGTCGTAAGCTGTCTACTGCTTACTGCAGCACAGCTCAGTAGGGCTTCTTCCCTTATCCTCGCCGGGCTCAGCGAGCGCTAATCTACTGATGTGTCCCCTCACCTGCGCTGGGAAAGCCGCGTCCTTGTGTCCGTCCCGCCTTTGCTGACGTTTGGCTGTTTTCTGCGGGAGTGGGGTCGGGGGTCGCAGGAGGAAAGGGGGCACTGTCTTATTAAGCAGTGCAAAAAAAAAAAAAACGTGACCGTTGGAGGCAGGCTGCTCGTTTTCTCCTTAGCAGTATGTTAGCGCAAGGCTAACGACAGTGCTGTCCCGCCCTCTGGGAATCAGAGCAGTGATTGGTCGATTCCTCTGTCAGCTCCTCATCACGTTGCTGGGGAATCTGTTATGACCTGTGAGGCTTTCGGCTCTGCTGGTGAAGACCTGACCAATGGGAGCGTTAGCTAGCAGGTTCAATTCAGGCTAACATGAGCTAACTCTAGCTAGCAGGTTCAATTCAGGCTAACATGAGCTAACTCTAGCTAATAGGTTTAATATGGGCTAACATGAGCTAACTCTAGCTAGCAGGTTTAATTCAGGCTAACATAGGCTAAGTCTAGCTAGCTGATTAAATTCAGGCTAACACAGGCTAACTCTAGCTAACAGGTTTAATTCCGGCTAGCACAAGCTATGTCTGGCTAACAGGTTTAATTCAGGCTAACATAAGCTAAGTCTAGCTAACAGGTTTAATTCGGGCTAACACAGGCTAAGTCTAGCTAACAGGTTCAATACAGGCTAAGTCTAGCTAACAGGTTTAATTCAGACTAACATAGGCTAAGTCTAGCTAGCTGATTTAATTTAGGCTAACACAGACTAAGTCTAGCTTGTGTTAGCCTGAATTAAACCTGTTAGCTCAGGTTAGTGTGTTTTAGCCTGAGTTAAACCTGTTAGCTCAGGTTAGTTTGTGTTAGCCTGAATATAAACCTGTTAGCTCGGGTTAGTTTGTGTTAGCCTGACTATAAACCTGTTAGCTCGGGTTAGTTTGTGTTAGCCTGAGTTAAACCTGTTAGCTTGGGTTAGTTTGTGTTAGCCTGAATTAAACCTGTTAGCTCGGGTTAGTTTGTGTTAGCCTGACTATAAACCTGTTAGCTCGGGTTAGTTTGTGTTAGCCTGACTATAAACCTGTTAGCTCGGGTTAGTTTGTGTTAGCCTGAATTAAACCTGTTAGCTCAGGTTAGTTTGTGTTAGCCTGAATTAAACCTGTTAGCTCTGGTTAGTTTGTGTTAGCCTGAATATAAACCTGTTAGCTCGGGTTAGTTTGTGTTAGCCTGAATATAAACCTGTTAGCTCGGGTTAGTTTGTGTTAGCCTGAATTAAACCTGTTAGCTCGGGTTAGTTTGTGTTAGCCTGAATATAAACCTGTTAGCTCGGGTTAGTTTGTGTTAGCCTGAATATAAACCTGTTAGCTCGGGTTAGTTTGTGTTAGCCTGAATTATAACTGGTAGCCAGACCTGGGTAGTCAGTATTAGCTGGAGTTGCCACCTTGTTAGCTCTGTTGGCTTGCGTTAGCTTAAGATTGGCTTCTTGCTAAGCTAAAGTGCTAGTTCAGTCAGCCTCCGTGAGGTTGTAGATCTACAGCGCTAACACAGGTTCGTTATTAATTGGCGTAGCTTCCCCCTAACCTCCACTTATAACGCTTAAGAACACAGGGGGCTCGTTTGACCACCCAAACAAGCTGCCTCAGCTCGGCCCCAGCTCCTAGAACGGCCGCGACCATGTCCAGACCCCTCTGCCCCGTCCGCGCCTGGGTGGCCTGAAAATGCTTAGCGCAGACAGCTTGTTGCTTATTGCACGGAGCCAGACCTCGGTAACGGGATCCGTGGAGCATTCGGCAAGCTTAAACACGGTGCAGCCAGCCAGTTATTGGCCTTGCTTCAGGTTACAGCTGCTGGCCACTTAGTGGGGACATCGCTTAGCACTGACCGGGAGTCGGGTAACCGTAGTGGACCCTCGGACCTCCAAGTTGTCAGTTTAATAGAAACACCTGCTGTGTACCTACTAGCAGTGGCCAGTTTATCAGAAACTCTGGTGCAATTTGTGGACACCCCTTCTAATACATGCATTCAGCTATATATAAGCTATGTGTCCAAATGTTTGTGGACACCCCTTCTAAAACATGCATTCAGCTTTATATATAAGCTATGTGTCCAAATGTTTGTGGACACCCCTTCTAATAAAAGCATTCCACTATATATAAGCTGTGTGTCCAAATGTTTGTGGACACCCCTTCTAATAAAAGCATTCCACTATATATAAACTGTGTGTCCAAATGTTTGTGGACACCCCTTCTAATACATGCATTCCGCTATATATAAGCTGTGTGTCCAAATGTTTGTGGACACCCCTTCTAATAAAAGCATTCCACTATATATAAGCTGTGTGTCCAAATGTTTGTGGACAGCCCTTCTAATACATGCATTCAGCTTTATATATAAGCTGTGTGTCCAAATGTTTATGGACACCCCTTCTAATAAATGCATTTCTATATATAAGCTGTGTGTCCAAATGTTTGTGGACAGCCCTTCTAATACATGCATTCAGCTTTATATATAAGCTATGTGTCCAAATGTTTGTGGACACCCCTTCTAAAACATGCATTCAGCTATATATAAGCTATGTGTCCAAATGTTTGTGGACACCCCTTCTAATAAATGCATTCCGCTATTAATAAGCTGTGTGTCCAAATGTTTGTGGACACCCCTTCTAATAAATGCATTTAGCTATATATGCTATGTGTCCTCCTGTTGCTGAAATGAATTAGCGAACACCACGATTTGTACGAACAAAACGATCATCATGGACAAAAGGACACAATTTGACTGATGTCCAAAAGGGCATGATGACTGGGTACCTGGTGAAGGGCGGTAGCATCTACAACTGCTGTAGTGAAGGTGTTTCTTTATCTTCCATTAGTAGAATTGGTAGAATTCCTCTATTAGACGGTCAGTAATTCTAATGAGAGTATGAAACACTGTGCAGGTTTATGAACGTTGCTTCAGGCCTACCTGGGAAGCTCTTAGTGGTGCTGAACGCTGGTGTTTATGTGTAAAGATAAAACCATTGAATGGGATTGATTTGCTAGAGTTGAAATCAATGGCAGGTGATGCGGTAGGCAGAGCTGCCCTCATTTCAAAGTCAGTATTTTTCACTCCCGAGTGAACTCCCAGCACTCCGGCTCTAATTAGAGATCAGCGCTCAATACCACGGGGTCGGGAGGTCAAGAGAGAGAGAGCGGGCGCTTCCGTCTTCGGCCATTGTGTGCAGGGATGGAGGCGCTGGAGACCTGGCCTCTGTGTAATAACACAGTTGTACACTGTTTGAAACCATCCAATATCATCAATCCCATTGGATGTGACCTGTGTGTGTGTGTGTGTGTGTGTGTGTTTTTTTTGTCTGGGCGGGCTGCAAGTGTTCTCTCCCTTCTCTCCTTTCCTCTGCTCTTTTGTATCCTACAGACTTCTCGGTGTGTGTCTAGTCTCCAGTGCTAACTACTGCTATATTTAGCTCATTGTCTTTAGCCTGACTGAGTCACTGCAGACTTGGATTCAGGCTGTGTTTGTTTGCTGTTGTCAAAAGTGTGTGAACTCTTATTATTCTGCCTTATAGGAGTGTATTTTGGGTTTTTTTTACCCTGTCGGAGAAAATAGTTGGTGGATTGGTGATGCTGAATGATGCTTTGGTGGAAAGATTACTACAGCTACAGACTGTCAGCAGGCTTCCATTACATTAAAGGATCCATATGAAAGAACCCAGCACATACAGTCCATACAGTCCACAGTGCAACAGCCACTAAGATCTAATGAACAGTTCTTGTGACGTCACAACAGCTAATATATTAGCATTGTGTGTGTGTGTGTGTGTGTGTATATATATATACATATACGTTCATACATATACATATCCTTGTAGTAGTTCGTTGTAGTGTTGTGTACAGTACTCCGTAGGTCAAACTACATGTTGGTTGAGACACTGGACCATGAGCATAGTGCCATACTGTGCTTCTGGTGGAGGTATTCAGCTCCCAGCAGTATTTGGAGGTGTGATTAGAATAGGGGTAGTGGTCCGGGCCTTATGTGTAGCCCCAAGAATAAGATGCAGGATTTTATATGTTGTACTGTAGGATTTCACATACTCTGACACTAATTAGTATTAGTTATTAGTACGCAATTGGGACTTGGGGTCTTGGGGATCATGCTTTTAAAGAGCAACTGTAATTGTTGGGATGCTCACTGCACTTAGCAAGACGTGCCGGGCTTGGTTGAGGGCTTAGCTGCTTTTTAAAGAGCCCATACCATAGAAATCTTGAATTTGTGCGTGGATAAATGGATCAAACATTGTTGTAATATCGAATTATAGTAGTGAGATGCCCTATCGACTCCTCAGTCCATATATGAAAGCTGAACTGGTACAAGAGCCAGCTCTGAATTCACTGTTTTTGTGAGGTCGCAAGAACCAGCGCATTTGCCTACAGTACATAAGCACACCTGGCCCTCAACCTGCATCGGTTTAGGCCTCACGTTCACATTGACGCTATATGGAGGGGTGCAGATGCCGTACAGTCCAGCCAATCAGAACAGAGATCATTTACATATGGTCTTAAAGGGACGGTAGCCTCTTTAGTAGTGGTACAGAAAGGCCTTTTTGAGTTGAGCCTGTTGTTGGTGTTGAAAGGACACGGGCCCTTTAAAGGCTCAGTGAAGGCCGCACAAGGCAGCCTTATTGGCTGTGGTGTTTTTTGACGGCTGCTCAAAAGCCAATACACCAAATTCAATTTGCACCTGCCCCCCCTGCTTTCCGAGGGGGATATTTAAGCATTCGCACCTGTGCCTCCGCACTCCTGTTTAAACAGGCCTGTTTAAACCCCTCCCCGCACCTTCCCAGCTCAGAAAGGCAGCGTTCTGAAAAGCCCCCCGCTCCCCCCGACCCTCCGATCGGATGCGGCGAGGCTTCTCTAAGTGAGCGAACAAAGAAGCAGCAGGTAATTACATCCATTTAGGCTCTTCAAAGCGAGGCGTTTGATATGTGATCTGCAGAGCTGTTAAGTCCGTCTCTCTTTGCGAGCGCGGGCAAACACGGGCCACGGCTGAGCAGGCAGCGCCGGGGCCTCGCCGTGACGACGAGGGCCCCCGCCGGCCAATCAGAGGCGGCGCTATTCCGGGACACAATGGGGGACAGAGTGCAGAAGTGGGCCGTGGTAATTGAGCGTGTGGGCAGGCTAATGTTTTTTAAATGGCCCTGTAAGTTATTATTTAAAGAAGGGCTCTTTTTTGGCTGCTGTGCTGCGCAGCACCGCTCAGCCACTCGTCCCCGAGTGTGTATGTGTGTGTGTGTGTGTGTGTGTGTGTGTGTGTGTGTGTGTGTGTGAGTGTGTGTGCTGTGGGGAAATGTAGTAGTGATGAGTGTCATTATCATCCAGCTGCATCATCCGTTTATACCAGCTCAGTTAAGAGACCTCTCTCTCTCTCTCTCTCTCTCTCTCTTCACCTATCCTCTATCTCTGTATCTCTCTCTATCCTCTCTTTCTCTCTCTCTCTCTCTCTTTATCTATTCTCATGTTCTCTCTCTCTCTCTCTCTCTCTCTCTCTCTCTCTCTTTATCTATTCTCATGTTCTCTCTCTCTCTCTCTCTCTCTCTCTCTCTCTCTTTATCTATTCTCATGTTCTCTCTCTCTCTCTTCCTCTCTCTCTCTAGCTCTCTCTATCCTCTCTCTCTCTCTTTATCTATTCTCATGTTCTCTCTCTCTCTTCCTCTCTCTTTCTAGCTCTCTCTATCCTCTCTCTCTCTCTTTATCTATTCTCATGTTCTCTCTCTCTCTCTCTCTCTCTCTTCCTCTCTCTAGCTCTCTCTATCCTCTCTCTCTCTCTTTATCTATTATCATGTTCTCTCTCTCTCTTCCTCTCTCTCTCTCTAGCTCTCTCTATCCTCTCTCTCTCTCTCTTTATCTATTCTCATGTTCTCTCTCTCTCTCTCTCTCTCTTCCTCTCTCTAGCTCTCTCTATCCTCTCTCTCTCTCTTTATCTATTATCATGTTCTCTCTCTCTCTTCCTCTCTCTCTCTCTAGCTCTCTCTATCCTCTCTCTCTCTCTTTATCTATTCTCATGTTCTCTCTCTCTCTCTCTCTCTCTCTTCCTCTCTCTAGCTCTCTCTATCCTCTCTCTCTCTCTTTATCTATTATCATGTTCTCTCTCTCTATTCCTCTCTCTCTCTCTAGCTCTCTCTATCCTCTCTCTCTCTCTTTATCTATTCTCATGTTCTCTCTCTCTCTCTCTCTCTCTCTCTCTCTTCCTCTCTCTAGCTCTCTCTATCCTCTCTCTCTCTCTTTATCTATTCTCATGTTCTCTCTCTCTCTCTCTCTCTCTTCCTCTCTCTAGCTCTCTCTATCCTCTCTCTCTCTCTTTATCTATTATCATGTTCTCTCTCTCTCTTCCTCTCTCTCTCTCTAGCTCTCTCTATCCTCTCTCTCTCTCTTTATCTATTATCATGTGCTCTCTCTCTCTCTCTCTCTCTCTCTCTCTCTTCAGTGTTTCTTCTTCTATCAGTCCGGTGAGTGTGTAGGTCATGACCTTGCAGTATGAGTGCTGCCAGTTGTGGGTATTTTGTGTGTGTGTGTGTTTGGAGAAGCTCTGAGATCAGAGAGAAGCTGATCTCTCACACTGCATCTGTGCCTTCACCTCACACTCTCCTTAGCTCTAAGACTACACCTTTTTATACACACACACACACACACACACACACACTTACCTAATAAATGCCATTTGTGTGCTGTGCTCCTACACACCGTCGGGGGTTCAGCTCATCCCCCAGTGACCCTACAGATCATACATTACATACATTGTCTGTCCAAATGTTTGTGGACATCCCTTTAAACGAATGCATTACATTCAGTCACACCCATTGCTGCAGACACATATGTGCAATTACGCACACACACCTTGTCCAGGCCCTGTAGAAAAATACTGCCAATAGAATAGGACTCTCTGGAGCAGATAAATCTGATGACCCTATAGAAACCATGCTGCCTAATGCCAGGTGTGGGCTATCGGGCTATAAAGCCCCCCAGCTTTGAGCTGTGGAGCTGGTGGTTCAGCTCCTTAGATCTGGGCTGTATCCTCTTTACCTGGAGCTCCACTCTGCTGCAGCTTTAGCTGGTTTGCTGCTGGTCCATTGATCCACAGGTCTCCCATGAGCACCGTCCAGAGTAGTCTTCTGAAGGTGCTGAAGGCGGCTCTTTAATGAACACTGTACTTTTACACAACATGCAGCACATGAGCAGCTGGGCTTCAGCCTGTGCCACTAGGCAAATGCGTTAGTGGTTTTAGTGACGCTAATAATTTAGCATGTTGCTACTGTTATTAATGCTCTGTATGTAAACTTGTGGTGCGGTCTGATCCAGCTCCCAGTGAGAAACATGAAAAATGTCCTGCCTGTGTGGGACGGATCTGTTTCCTAAAAAGCTGTCTGTTACAGGGCGTCCTGCTTGATATACAGGTAGTCAGCGTGGTTAATGATAGCGGTGTCGTGCACATCGGTGGCTGTGATTAGTGTCCTGCGCTCGCTGAGTAGATCTAACAAGCCTCCATCCGTCAGGCGAAGCTGTCACCATCAATACGCTTTAAAAATCGCATCTCTAACCACACGCGAAGCGCTTTGATCTGAGAGACTCGGATCCGTCATATGCGTTAGATGTGTGTTTGCGTTCCTCTATAATGATGTGTGTATGTGTTTGAATTAAAGGTGTCATTCAGACCTTCAGTTGATTCAGTTTGTGATTCAGTTGGAAATGATTCAGGACGTCATGACTGAGGCCTTACCCAGGGAGTTACCCAGTCCTCGTTCATGTGAACTCCCACCTATCACTAGCAATGCCACCAATGCCAGGAGGGTGAGGAGCCACCGATAGGCAGCCAACGCACTCAGAGGGAAGCGCCGAATCCTCAGCTCTGATACATCAGCTAACAGACGCCCGTGCCAGCCAGCACCCCAATAAGAGTGATGAGAGAGCGAGGCTAATTGTGCTCTCCCAGACATCGACTGCTGATGGCAAGCAGCATTCAAACCAGGGAGCATGGTGGCAGCACCTTAGTCCTTTTGATTTATTGTTGCCCCAATTGTGACATTTGTGTGTGTGTGTGTGTGTGTGTGCAGGGGGTTGGGGGGGGGGGGTGGATGTGTAAAAGCATTGTTGTACCACAGACTTATTTTTTATTTAAATTGCATCAGCAGCCGGAGCCAGAGAGAGCACAGTTGACAGATGCTCTTATGCAGTTTGAAGGTAGATGGCGCTATCTCTCCTCATAACACCTATTGTGATACTGACTGAAATCAGGGTCTATTGGCTGACGTTTCAGAGCTGAGGATTCGGCGCTGTCCTCTGAGCAAGTTGGCTGCCTAGGGATGCTGATTTGGTAGCAGGTCAAAAAGAGGCGGTGGCTGACTTTGCATGTGTTGTGTGTGGTGGTCCTGTGATGGGAGGGTCCCAGTGAGTGGGTGGGTTAATTGGTTCTGCAAAATAGGGGAAAAAATCTCAAATCATAACCAGTCAGTGTATTGTATCGACAGGTCCTTGCTAATAAACAGCCCTAGTGGGTTTATATACTTAAAAACTTAAAAAAAAAAAAACTGTTCCAAATTAGTGCAAATGACATCAGTTCTGATTGGCTACTGCTTCATTTAAAAAACAGTCTTTATATAACTTCAACATGAACGGGAAAGCTAAAGCTCTGCAGGCTGAATAAGCCGATATGCAAATGAGGTGTTTTTGTGACATCACAAAAGCAGTGCTGTTTTGTAGCCTGGCGTCCATGTAAGGACTGTATGGTTTGGGGTCACATTCAAGAAGCATGTTGGGCTGGTACACTTCTTATAGCGCCAGTATGAACAGGTAGCACTAAACCGCTGCGGGGGAATAAGCGCTGTATGTAAATGAGTTGGTGGGTTTTTGTGACATCACAAAAGCAGTAACATCAAAATGATGATGGCTAGAGAGTAGAAATGCAGTGTTTTGAAATGGTAACAGTGTTTATGCTCCTGTTCAGACAGTATTTCACAGTAATTGAGGTACATTTGGATTTCCATGGTATGGGTCCTTTAATTTTACCTTATATTCAGTAAAAACAGCCTGTATTTACTGAATATAAGTATAACTGATTACAGTAGTGTAACATAAATGCAACTGAATCACCCCATTTCAGATGGATGCACCATTGATTGATGCACTGATTCATTTGCGCACCTCTAGTTTAAATGTGTGTGTGTGTGTGTGTGTGTGTGTGTGTGTGTCTGCAGTTGACCTGTGGCCTCAGTGTGGAAATTTCCCCTCTGTCCTGGCCTTGCTGTGCCCAGCTCTGGATGTGCATGGAAAAATCTCTAAATATAGCCCTGCTGATGCTGGTGATGCTGCTAGCGGATGTGTGTTCGCATGCTTGGCCCCCTCGCCCGGTGCTAATGATTCACTTAACCAGTGCCGGGGAGCCAGCAGACTGGGCGGCACGGCCCCCAGGAAAATGACTCCACCGTGGGCTGCGGGAGCTGCGGCGGGCCCCTGATACATCTCACCTCCTCCACAGTGCTTTGCTAATGCTTCAGTATGCTAGCAGAGACTGTGCTTTTATCTGCCTCCTCACAGCGGTCTGCTTCCACTCATCTCCCTCCATAACCCTGTGATGTGAAGACTGAGGCTGGTGTGTGTGTGTGTGTTTGTGTGTGTGTGTGTGTTTGTTTTGTTGTGCATTTTTAAGACAAAAGTCACCAGCTGTAATTAGGGGCTGTCAGCTGAGTCAGATATACGATTCTCTGACTCTTCAAACCCCATACTAACGCTTCTCTAAGCAACTGTCTAAACAATCAGAAAACAAAGGCAATCGAGGTCTACGAGGCAGCGGAAGACTGCCCATAAGAAGGTAGGGTGGAGGGTAAAAAATGGTAGTTCAGGGGAACTGTGGAGGTCAAGATGAGATCTGGTAAGGAGAGGAGGTGCACTGTTCTACTGTGCAGCATTGCTTGCACAGGCCTAACCTTCATGGATGGGTCGTCATAACGAAACCTTGCCTGTGAGCTGTGAGGCAAGATGATGAAGATCTGCATTTCATGAAAAGAACACCTCGCCAACTGTGAAGGGTTGTGTTGCTGCCAGTGGCAATGGCAGTATAGAGGGAGGGAGGAATGGGGAGGAGTCCATAGATTACCAGCAGCAGATCTGTTGAATGATTTGATGGAAAAGGCTGAAGCTGAAAAGAGGATGGCCTCCATAACATGATGGTGATCTGGATTATACCTCAGAACCAGCATGTTCTACCTGAAGAGGCACAAACACAGAATATTTTACGGACGAACCTTAAACAAGCTCTGCAGCAAGACGGCCCAAGAAACACTCGCTGTTGGAGATAATGGAGACCTTCTGAAAAGAATCTTTGATATAGAAGATGTTATTATTACACATAGTATATTATTATTATTATTATTATTATTATTATATATTTTTTCATTTGAGCATTTCTATTGGTCCATTCATCATAAAACTCTGACAGCCGCCAGATTCACATCATGTCAGAAATTAAAAAACGGTGTCAGTAGAGATACACGGTTTTGCAGGACACCCAGGAGGCCTCCCGATCCGGCTCTGGCGTGGCCTCGCTGGTGTGTGACCACGATGTGGAGCTTAATTGCCCCGAGGCACCTTTTCAGCATCTCTGCTGGAACCGTATGCCGGATTGCCGTTTATGCTGGACGACAGTTCCGTGACACTGACCACGGGCAGTTAACCCTCTTTGTCTTTTTTTCCAACTATGGACAATAGCTAGCCGGGACAATCGGCTCAAAATAACCAGGGAGGACTCGAGAGCAGAGCTTTTTATAGAGAATGAGAGATTGAGCTATATAAGGAAGGAGGGAGAGAGCTAGGGAGCGAGGGAGCGAGCGAGGGAGCGAGCGAGGGAGGACGGGAGCAAGAGGTAAACTTGTTCTTTTGCAGGTGCAGCATGAGGGCAGCCCCTCCAGCCATTCCACCTCTCCGAAGCCCACCCTGCTTTCTTTCCCTTTCAGATTCATTATTATGGAAAACCACATTTCTTTGCTTTTTTTCTCAGTTTTCTCCCCAATTTAGTCATTAGTAAGTAGGGCTCCCCCGTGCTTCCTTGGAGTTATAGGAACTACAGGAAAATGCTGACCGTTAATTCTGTTCTGTCCGCTAACAGAAACCCACTCTGGGTGACCACCCAATCACACCCAAAGAGGACGAGACCAGTCAACTCCCAGCCATGGATGTCTGTGGCATCAGCAAGCAATCTATGATCTCTCAGTGTTACAGCCGGCACTTAGACTGTTGCGCCACTCGGGAGCCCTTTGAATGAGAAATATCGGGGAGCCAATCAGAACCCAGAAAGAATCATTATTTTTTAAAAGAATTAAAATGTCTACATACCCTCTACTTTTACCAGTGGCATCATTCAAAATCTAGTCCCCGGTTCGGTATTGCGGTCTACAGACTGTGTGTAGCTTATGGTCAATGATTATTGATTATTATGCAAATTGCTTTTGACTTTAATTAACATTAAACACACTAATTTCACACTGTAACACAGTTCCATACTGTTCAGTTCAGTAGAGCTGGTGCTCTAATGCTAATGGTTCACTTAAAGCAACAATATGTAGAATTATTCCATTTCAGTAATTAATTTAATTCATTTAATTAATCTAATTATTCAATAATTTGTAGAATTTTCCCATTTTTCTCCCAATTTGATGCTGCCAGTTAACCCACCCGTTTGTACGCCCCCCCCCAGCACTAGCATTGCTCCTGACAAGTCTCCTCCAATAAATGTGAAGCCAGACTCCGCCTCTTTTTTTTATTTTTTATTTTTTAACTTCCACCGATGCAATTTTGCTGGCCGGCCGACAGGCTCAGAGGAAAGGGCCCCTATTATGCAGCAGTTTTATCTTAAAATAGCGGCTTCAGGATCACGTTGATGCTCCACTGACTGTAACAGGGCGAATAGCACCTCCGTCATTCCCACTCTGGGCCAGAACGCTGCGATAGCTCTATGGAGCTCTGGTGGTGGAGCTGCTGGAGGAGAACTGCTGTATAACGCTGCGTAACCCATAGAGTCATATTAGTGTGGAATCCTGTAGTATTACTCTACCGCCTCAGTCCACATACTCGGTTCTGTACCTCTCAGCTTGTCCAGAAATGCACGTGTACAGCTGTCCATTAGCACCATCTGTTTTTACGGTCTTGGTAAGTCTCACATAATGCTGCTTTAACCGGAGCTGGAGGGCCAGCACACTAGGTAGCGCGGCTCCCAGTAAAATGACTCCACCTTGGGCTGCAAGAGCTCTGGCAGGCTCCTGGTACAGGCCTCTACCTCCACAGTTCATGCCACTGCACCCTAAAGGTCAGTGAAGTTGCACTGATTGGATGGAGAGATCGGAGACTCCGTCTGTAAGCCTACACGACTCAAAACCACAAACACTGATCCTCAGCATGAAGCGCTGATACGCTGCCTGGGGCGCGTGGGACGGGTGTGGGACGGATGGGTGCGAAGCGTCGGTGTCACCGTGTTTTTCCGGCGGTGTGTGACAGGGTGGGACGGCAGGTGAGCGGGGGGAGGCGGGGGTCTATTTCAGAGCTGGTTGCTCATGGAGATGGAGTGTCATGCTGCAGGAGCGCGAGTGCCAGCCCCAGAGTGTTGGGGGAGATGGAGACCCTCAGGGTGGCTCCGCCGTCTCGGCTGGCGGTGTGTGACGCCGGGGTGAGAGAGATGGGAGTGTGTGTGTGTGCGGGGGCTGGGTTACGTAAAGCCCGCTGCTTGATTAATTGAGAAGCGGAGCGGTTGGTGCTTGTGGGTAATGGCTCTGCTCTTCTCTGCTGCTTCGCCTGGTATTTATAACTGAGTCTGAGTCTCTCTCGCTCTCTCTCTCTCCCTCTCTCTCTCGCTCGCTCTCTCTCTCTCCTTTTTCTCTCTTTATCTTTCCCATTTCTCTTTCTCTGTCTGTCTGTATGTCTGAGCTATCTATAACTCTCTCTTTTTTCCTGTCTGTCTCTCTGTCCACCTACATCTGTCTGTCCTATGTGTATAACTGTCTGTCTGTCTGTCCACTTACATCTGTCTGTCCTTTGTGTATAACTGTCTGTCTGTCTGTCTGTCTGTCCACCTACATCTGTCTGTCCTATGTGTATAACTGTCTGTCTGTCTCTGTCCACCTACATCTGTCTGTCCTATGTGTATAACTGTCTGTCTGTCTGTCTGTCCACCTACATCTGTCTGTCCTATGTGTATAACTGTCTGTCTATCTGTCCACCTACATCTGTCTGTCCTATGTGTATAACTGTCTGTCTATCTGTCTCTCTGTCTACCTACATCTGTCTGTCCTATGTGAATAGATGTCTGTCTATCTGTCTCTCTGTCTACCTACATCTGTCTGTCCTATGTGTATAACTGTCTGTCTGTCTGTCTGTCCACCTACATCTGTCTGTCCTATGTGTATAACTGTCTGTCTGTCTCTCTGTCTGTCTGTCCACTTACATCTGTCTGTCCTATGTGTATAACTGTCTGTCTGTCTCTCTGTCTGTCTGTCCACTTACATCTGTCTGTCCTATGTGTATAACTGTTTGTCTGTCTTTCTGTATCTGTCTGTCTCTCTGTCCACCTACATTTGTCTGTACTATGTGTGTAACTGTCTCTCTGTCAGTCTCTGTCTGTCCGTCTACTTGTTTGTCTTGTCTATCTGTCTCCTGTCTTCTCTTTTATCTTGTCTCTATATCTCTGTCTTTCCTTATCTCTCTCTCTCTCTCTCTCTCTCTCTAGCTTTCTGTCTCTCTCCCCATAACTCTGCTTCTCGGATAAGTGTCCTTCCACTCATTCCTCACCTGAATGTAACTGCGTGTGTGTGTGTGTGTGCGCGCGTGTGTGCGCGCGTGTGTGCGCGTGTGTGCGTGCGTGTGTGTGTGTGTGTGTGTGTCTTAATCTCGCTGTGTGTAACAGCAGGTCTTCAGAGCAGCAGAGTTGAGCTGCTTTTAGTAAAATAGTGTTTAGTCAGAGAGCAGCGACATTTTATTCGGGGACTGTTTTCCTCACAAGGCCTCGCACGTACCCCTCCACTCTGAGAGTAATTAAAATATAGACATGTTTGAGTGTATATTTACTGTGTAACTGTATAAACAATAGTACATCAATGTCTAGGGTACATCGGTGACAGCATTCCTGTGCCCACGGCTTTCTGTGAGGGAGCTTATAGAGGCGTTAAACTCTTCAGACATCTGGTTCCATTCACCACCACTGTGAACATCTCTGAATTGGCAAGTTTCTCTAGAACGGAGCGTCTCACAGCAAACCCACTCTGACTGACTTTGTTTACATCCTCACTGTTTGCTAATGCAGAAATTCTGAAATGCGGTGGAGTTCTCCTTTAAGGGATGTAAATGTGAATGAGGGCTCAGAGAGAGAGGAGGCACCGCAAGACAGTTCTGATTGCGCTTGGTTTGCCCTCTGAAGGAGCCCAGCTTGTGTGTGTGTGTGTGTGTGTGTGCATCACAGACATCATAAGAGTGTGTATGTCCATCGGCCTGAGCGTGTGTGTCTTTGTTCTGTGTGTTTAGAGGGCATTGCAGGCTTCTGAGTAAGTGCATGCGGCAGGAAGCTGCAGAGAAGGCCATAATTAGGCCTTGGCAGCTGCGTAGACAGATCCAGAGGAGTGTGTGTGTGTGTGTGTGTGTGTGAGAGAGAGAGAGAGAGAGAGAGAGAGAGCACACTCCTCAGGGAAGACTTTGACTCTTTGTCCCGAATACACACTTTTCTCACATTAGCGACGGCTGCCCCCCAGCTGAGTGTGACCCCCTGCACATTTACAGGTAATAAATACACTCCGCTCTTGGGCACTGGAGAAACGGCTTAAGCACGCATGTGTGTGTGTGTGTGGGGACACACACACACATACACACACATACCAGTATATACATACACACACACACACACACTTTGCTTTAAAGAGCGTGTGACACACAAAGCTGCTGGATAAGATTAGCCACAGCTGATTCTCAATGGCTAATGCGGCGGGGGGCTTAGCATGCTGGAGCCAGCATGGTGCCACGGCAGTCCAGGGGGCTTCTGTACTGACCTCAGATCAGCTTCTCTGACCATGGCTGCATCAGATTAGGGAGAAATGGAGCACCTGCGCTGACTAGAGATCAGTCCTTGGTGGGAGCAGGGAGCTATAAGCTAGCATCCTACAGCGCTAGAGCTAGCTTGCAGATGCTCACAGCCATTACTATGCCCCCCTCCTTAAAAATACATAAAATAATACATATATTAAATAATTAGTTAAAAATAAATAAATAAACCTTGATTAAACATTTCAAAGCATTGCGGTCATTCCGGTCCATCTATGGAACCCGAGCTGCAGAATTAGCATATTTTAAAATCAGTGTTTATATGAGCCTACAGGAGTTTAGCCCCGCCCATTCACACTGTTAACAGTAACATAAGGAGGGTTTGAGGCTTAGTGGAGCTCATTTGCATATATAAATTTTGCCCTCTTGCTCTTCCAGGCCTGGCTATTGCGCCCCCTAGTGGCTGAAAATTTAGTTTTGCTGCTTCATGTAGAGTTGCCTCCACCAATGATGAAATACAGAATTTTTTCCAGCCGCGTCTAAAGCAGACAAGCCTCTGATTGGCTGCCTTCTACCCTGCCCCACCTTATCGCCCCCAAAATCCGCATTTGTCTAATGAGCTTTCCTAGTGTTTGGATTGTTCCGTCAGATTCTATGCTTGGAAATGACTAGTTTTATATCCAAAAACTAAGCCTCGGAAAGAGCCGATTCCAAGTTCACCAGCACATTTACATATTAGCTCCGCCCATTTCAGTTGAAGTGATGGTCATTCCTGCAGAGTAATATAGTAATAGGTCTGTAGAAGTAGAAAATGTGGGAAAACTGATAGTCCCTGGTTCCTTTCCTGGCTTTCGGGAAGTGAACGGATTATCGTATCGTATCGTATTGCGTTCCATAGGATCCACATGTTCCAAAAAAGTCTTAATTTAATAAAAAAAAGAATTTGTTGAGAATTTCCAGCAGAATTCCCTGTCTGTTCAGTCCGGGTGGCTTTTTCCGAACAAGGCACAAAACAGGACAGCCACTTTGAACAGGGGTCATTTCCATATATGTCTTGTCTTAAAGGCCCAGTAACGCAAATAGCGTGCGTAATTCCGAGGTGGGCTCTTTAAAGCAGGGAGTTCAGAGCGACTGCCCGCTGCTCTGTTGTGCTAATAGTGGACCTCCGCTCCGGCAGGCAGCGTTTAGCGCTGACGCTAAAGGGCATTTACGTAAGCCTTTCATAACTCCCACTTCAGCGTGTCAGGACAAGCCGCATGGGCATCAGCTGACCGGTTCTCGCCCACCGCCGTGTCCACGCGTGCTGCGGCGAGCCCGGGGTGTGCTGATTAATGAGCGGTGGAGGCGGAGGCTCGCAGGCCCTGATTAAAGTAGCCGCGGTGGCCGGCGCAGCGGCCGGTGTGGCTGCAGGTTTGCGGTGGAGGCTGAGGCAGATATCCAGGGAAGAGGCAGCGGCCGGCGAGGCCTCATTAATTACAGCCGTCAGTGAGCTGCCTCCAGAGCAGCAAGACAGACCCGGCTCTACCTGCACCACACACACACACACACACACACACACACACACACTAACACACACTAACACACACACACACACACACTAACACACACACACACACACACACTAACACACACACACACACACACTAACACACACTAACACACACTAACACACACACACACACTAACACACACACACACACACACACTAACACACACATACACACACTAACACACATACACACACACTGCAGGAAGGGGGAAGACATGAGCAGAGGGAGGGGGGTATCTCTCTCTCTCTCTCCTCTCACTCTTTTCTCTCACTCTCTTTGATCTCACTCTCTTTGATCTCACTCTCTTCCCTCTCTTGCTCTCTTCTCTCTCGCTTCTTTCTCTCTCTCTTTCTCTCTCTTTTCTCTCTCTCTCTTCTCTCACTCTCTTTGATCTCTTCCTCATTTCTCTCTCGGTCTCTCTTCTCTCTCGCTCTCTCTCTTTTCTCGCTCTCGCTCTTTCTCTTTTCTCTCTCTCTTCTCACTCTCTTTGATCTCTTTCTCTTTTCTCTCTCTCTTCTCTCACTCTCTTTGATCTCTTTCTCATTTCTCTCTCGCTCTCTCTTCTCTCTCTCTCTTTCTTTCTCTTTTCTATCTCACTCTTTGATCTCACTCTTTTATCTCTTTTTCTTTGCTTTCTTTCATTCTCCTTTCTTTCCTTCTCTCTCTCTTTTTTCTCTCTCACTCCCTCTCTCTCCCACCCTCTCTCTTTTTCTCTCTATACTTCTTTCTCTTCCTCTCTCAATTTCTCTACTTTTTCACCCCCTTTGCTTTCTTTTCCTGCCTCTCTCTCTCACTGTATTTCTGTTTCTATTTCTGCCCCTCTCTCTCTCTCTCTCTCTCTCTCTCTCTCTCTCTCTCTCTCTCCTCCTCCTCCTCCTCTCTTCCTCTTCTCTTGGGTGCAACAGGAAGAATTTGATCTTTATTTAAATCCTTAAATTATAGCTGATTAAAAATGCATGGCCTGCCGTTTATGCGCTCGCCCGGCTCAGCGGAGGCTGCCCTCTGATGTCTAATTGGTCTGAAGGTTGCCAAACCTTTGAACAAGTCGGGACTGCGAGTTCCTGCCGCCTCTCGCGCTCTGAATGCGGATGAGAATGTTTATTCTGAATTTATTTTTTGACGCCGCCGCTGCCACTCGCGGATGCCACCCTCTACGCCAACCCCCCAACCACCCCCCCCACCCCCCTCATCCGCACGCTTTTGTTCTCGCGTGGCAGTTAGCGGGTGAAGAATGAGGCCTCTCCGGGTCCGTATGGAGATGATAAACACCAGAATGTTCTCACAGAGTGTTCTAGGTTAAGGTTATCTCATCAGAGGATGGGGAGAAAAAAGAACCTGTCTCTGCATGAAGAAAAACACAATCATTTTTCAGGGAAGTTTTCGGGGCTTCGTGTGAACTCGTGCTGCTGCGCGGTGTCAGTCCATCATTAGCTCTCGCTCTGTGGACTCTGAGGCACTGGTGTGTGCTGCTTACTGCTGCAGGAGATGAAGTGTGTAGCGGTGAAGTCTAGTACTGTGACTCTCCTCTGTCCCCTTAAAGAGGCAGTCTTGTCTTGGTCTTGACTCTGAGGATTGGCATTGACTTGATTTTGGCCCCCTTCAGACTCAGCCTGGACTTCGCTTTGGCCTTCTTTAGACTCTGCCTTAAGTTTATAAGGCAGAGTCTTGAGGGCAGAGCACAAATCAAGACGGAGTCTAAAAGGGGTCAAGGCCGAGTCTGAGGGGGCGGAAGGCAAATTAAGACGGAGTCTAAAAGGGGTCGAGACTTAGTCAAGGCAGAGACTAAAAGCCTTGATTTGGTCTAGACCCTTTTTAGCCTCTGTCTTGACTTGGTCTCTGCCTCCTCGAAACTCTCATCTGTGTCCCTAAAGAGTCAGTTTTGACTTGGTCTCTGCCTCCTTTGAGACTGTCTTGAGACTTTTAGACTCAAGACAGAGTCTAAAAGGTGCTCAGGACAAAGTCAAGGCAGACTGTTGAGGGGGCTGTGATCAAGTCAATGTGGAGTAGCCTGAAGGGGGCCAAAACCAAGGCTAAGCCGAGTCTGAGGGGGCGGAGGACAAATCAAGACAGAGTCTAAAAGGGGTCTAGACCAAGTCAAGGGATTAAGTCTCTGCCTTGACTTGGTCTAGACCCTTTTTAGTCTCTGTCTTGACTTGGTTTCTGCCCACTTGAGACTCTCCTGTCCCCATAAAGAGTCAGCCTTGACTTAGAATTGACCTTCTTTAGACACTGTCTTGATTTGCTCTGCCCTTAAGACTCTTCCTTTTAAATTGAAGGCAGAGCCTAAAAGACATCAAGACAAGGTCAAAACAGGGTCTAAAACGGGTCAAGACCGAGTCAAGGCCGACTGTTGAGGCGGCTGTGATCAAGTCAACACGGAGTAATCTAAAGGGAGCGAAAACCAAGTCGAGGCCGAGTCTGAGGGGGCCTAAGGTAGTCGAGACCAACTCTTGAGGGGGCTGAGATCAAGACAAGGAGGCAGAGACCGAGTCAAGGCAGCATCTAAGTGGAGCCGAGAACAAGTGAAGGTAAAGTCTCAAGGGGGCGGAGTCTGAACGGGATCAACATTAATTGAAGGCAGAGTCTAAAGAAGCCCAAAATCAAGTCAATACCAATCCTAAGAGAGACAAGACCAAATCCAGGCTGACTCTTTAGGGGAACAGAGGCAAGTCTCAAGGGGGCAGAAATCTAAGATAAATTGAAGTGTGAAAGGGGTTGTGACCAAGTCAAGGCCGACTCCTTTGGGGACAGAGATTCTGATAGGGGCAGAGGTCAAGTAAAGCTGACTTTGGAGGGGGCTAAGATCAAGTCAGGACAGATTAGAGGCTAAGGGGGCTTGAGAACGAGTCAAGGCAGATTCTGGGGGAAGTAGAGACCAAGTCATGGCCAACTCTTAAGGCCCAAATCAAGGTTAAGCTTGAAGAAGACCTAGACCAAGAGTCATTAAAAAACTTCCTCTGGGTTTATGGTGCAGCTATAGAATATAATCGGGTTCTTTGGTTTGGTTCTCTAAAGAACCCTCAATAGAGAATTATCATAGAACCATTTCTCTAAATTCTCTAAAGTTTATAAGAACCTCCCTTTAGACGTTCTACACAAAGGAAGGCCCTTCCCCCAAAACTCTCCTTTACAAAAGCACCTCTTTCCAGAACCATCCATTAAAAAGGTTCTTCAGGAAACCTAAAGGGTTCTTCTTCTTCTTTGCTGGCATTGCTCAGAGAACCCTTTTGGCAGCTTCACGTTTAAGGGGGGATGTGACCACACAAGCCGAACACAGAGCTGTAAGTGCTTCAGAAGTGCACGTCTAAGCTCTGCTCAGCCGGGCCAACCTCTCCATTGCCCAGAGAGAGAGAGAAAGGGTGAGCGAGGATAAGACAGAATGGAGAGAGAGAGGGAGAGAGAGCAATGGTTTGAACAGATGCACCTCTGGGAGTTCACTAGAGTTGAGTTATCATTGCTCCACTTACGGGCCGATTCCTTACTCATCCCTCCATTCATCCTCTTCCTCCTCTCCTCCTCTACCTCGCTCCCTCTCTTTTTCCAAAGCGGCGTGGCCTCCCGCGGGCCCATGGCGTACGCTCCGGCACATTTTGTTTGTTTACGCCTAGTTTTTTTTTTCCTTGCTTTCCCCGCCTGAACTCTATTAACATTTATATTGGAGCTGAAGGTGTTGGAAGTCCGTCTCTCAGCAGGAGAGAAAGAAAGAGAACGCTGGTGCTTTCAGCCCGAGCTTTGCGTTCCCCACCTCCATCTACACTCTCTCTCGCTTTTCCCTTTTTCTCGCAGCTTCCTTTGCTGTCAGGCTTCTGTTTTGTTTGCCTGTTTGTTTGTTTTGCTCTTTTTTCCCCCCTCAGTCACTTGGCTGCCATGATCATTAGTAACGTAAACACTCGCTAAAAGGCGCCGCTGTTCGGAAGCCCGACTCTTGGCCTTCCACTGAGGATTTGCCTTGAACGAAGGAAAATGCTCAGAGCAGAATTTGTGTTAAGGGGTCGGTTCATCAGGGAGGCACAACAGGTTTCATGGATCAGCTCAAATATGTGAGAATAGGCATTATAGTCTGAGTGGCGCGGCTGATTTCAGTTCATTTGCGCCTTCGCTGGTCTACACTGCTAACCCTTTGTTGTCACCTACTGGATATAGTTTGGACTGCAGGATTGAACACGCTTAAACTAGCGTTAATTAGGAAATATATTATAAATATGATTGGTTAGATACACCCGCCTTGTACTTCCACTCACTGGCCAGTTTATTAGAAACACCCGCCTTGTACTTCCATTTTCTGGCCACTTTATTAGAAACACCTACCTTGTACTACCACTCTCTGGCCACTTTATTAGAAACACCTGCCTTGTACTTCCATTTTCTGGCCACTTTATTAGAAACACCTGCTTTGTATTTCCACTCTCTGGCCAGTTTATTAGAAACACCCGCCTTGTACTTCCATTTTCTGGCCACTTTATTAGAAACACCTGCCTTGTACTACCACTCTCTGGCCACTTTATTAGAAACACCTACCTTGTACTACCACTCTCTGGCCACTTTATTAGAAACACCTGCTTTGTATTTCCACTCTCTGGCCAGTTTATTAGAAACACCCGCCTTGTACTACCACTCTGGCCACTTTATTGGAAACACCCATCTTCTACTTCCACTCACTGGCCGCTTCACAGCTCCACAGCTCAAAGCTGTGTCTGCAGCAATGGGTGCAACTTTAAAGTACCTTCATTAGAAGGGGTGTCCACAAATATGTGGACGTGTGGCGAATGTAGCAAGCTTATTGTTGTGTAGGTCACTCACTGGAACAGTGGTCCTCCCTGATGCTGAGCGGAGTGATGGTAGGACGCTTGGTGCCGTTTGAGCACCCAATGCCCAACGCGCTCCTCTTCCTAGCGAGGCTGCCAGAGCAGACCAGTGCAGGCTCCTGATCGATCTCCCTTCAAGTCCGAATCCACAGCCGAGTGCTGACAAGCTCTTTTCTCTAGATGTAAAAACATTAATCGCGTGACAAGTTTATTTTCGCGCGGTTTAGACAGATGTAGCTGTCTTGCGCAGCTTCGCTCACCTCTTCACACTTCCCTTTATGCTCAGACTGAAGATACATTTATATACAGACTGTGATCTACCGTCACCTTCCACCACCCTCTACTTCCCAAGCACTGGCCACTTTATTAGAAACACCTGTCTTGTGCTTTCTTTCTCTGGCCACTTTATTGGAAACACCCATCGTGTGCTTTCGCTGGCTCGCCACTTTATTGGAAACACTTCTTAGTGTTTTCGTTCACTGGCCACAATATTACAAACACCCACCTTGTGCTTTCCCATCACTGGCCACTTTATTAGAAACACCCACGTATGCTTTTGCTCACTGGCCAGTTTATTAGAAACACTTCTTAGTGCTTTCCCATCACTGGCCACTTTATTGGAAACACCCATCGTGTGTTTCGCTTACTGGCCACTTTATTGGAAACACCCACGTATGCTTTCGTTCACTGGCCACTTTATTAGAAACACCCACCGTGTATTTTCACTCACTGGCCACTTTATTGGGAACACCCATCGTGTGCTTTCGCTCACTGGCCACTTTATTAGAAACACCCATCGTGTGCTTTCCCATCACTGGCCACTTTATTAGAAACACCCACGTATGCTTTCGTTCACTGGCCACTTTATTAGAAACACCCATCGTGTGCTTTCGCTCACTGGCCACTTTATTGGAAACACGTCTTAGTGCTTTCATTCACTGGCCACTTTATTAGAAACACCCACCGTGTATTTTCGCTCACTGGCCACTTTATTAGAAACACCCACCGTGTGCTTTCGCTCACTGGCCACTTTATTAGAAACACCCACCGTGTGCTTTCGCTCACTGGCCACTTTATTGGAAACATGTCTTAGTGCTTTCCCATCACTGGCCACTTTATTAGAAACACTTTTCAGTGCTTTCCCATCACTGGCCCCCTTTCTGACCCCTCTGGCTGCTGCGGACCTGGTATCGTCTGGGAGGCGAGTTGTCCTCCACAGGCTGGTCAACATGAGCTCCGCCTCAGTGACGGAGCTGCAGTCTGGAACTGAACTCCAGCACAGTGGAGCTGCAAAGAGGAGTTTCCAATAAAGTGGCCGCTGAGTGGGGACTGACTGTTCCAGAAAAGTTGGAAGAATGTGGACTTTAAATTGAAGTGACCGCAGGTGTTGTGCGGAGTGACCCCGTTAGATTGTGTTTACACTCTAAAGGCTTGAGGAGTGTGAGTGTGGCAGTGGTCTCCGAGCACAGCAGCTCCTCACACACGGCTGAGCTGAGCTGGGGGGGCGGGGGGGATCATGGAGAGTGGAAAGTGGTGATAGTTGCCCTCACACACTCGCACGAGCCGCTGAACATGTGAGCCTGTGGACTGTGACCCAGTGGGGCTGAACCTACTCCCTAGCCTGTGTGTGTGTGTGTGTGTGTGTGTGTGTGTGTGTGCTGCATGCACCCTCATTTTATTACACTATATGGACAAAAGTATTGGGACACCTGCATTCATTCATTCATTGCTTTTCTGAAACCAAGGATATTAAAAAGAGTTGATCCTGCTTTAGTTGGAGTAACTGTCTCTACTGTCCAGGGAAGAAGGCGTTCTCCTAGATTTTGGAGGAGGAACATAGCTGTGAGGAGTTGATTGCATTCAGCAACAAAAGCATTAGTGAGGTCAGGATGATTGTTGGATGAGGATGATAATTCCAGAAGACACACTTCCACTGCTCCACAGCTCAATGCTGGGGGGCTTTATACCCCACATGCATTTAGGCATGGTGCCAATAGGTTCATGTTTATCTGCTCCGGAGATACTAGATAAGCTGTCTGTGTGTGTGTGTGTGTGTGTGTGTGTGTGTGTGTTTGCACATCTGTGTCAGCAATAGGTGCAACTTAAAGTAGCTAAATGCATTCATTACAAAGGGATGTCCACAAACTTTTGGACATATAGTGATTAAATTAAACATATAGGGGTATTCACATATTAATAATAAGTTTAATAAAGTGTGTGTGTGTGTGTGTGTGTGTGTGTGTGGCTGGTGTTTGGACCGCTGTCTCTGATAAGTCTGCTAAAGCTTGGCTGGAAGCTGTTGCTCCGCTCTAATGGCTGTTTACCTGCCTCTTGCTGTGCAGGTGTGTGTGTGTGTGTGTTTGCCCCAAACATTACAGCCAGCCAAGACAGGAAGAGTGTGTGTGTGTGTGTGTGTGTGTGTGTGTGTGTGTGTGGCATGGAAAGGAAGGTGTGTGTGTGTGTGTGAGCTATGTGAGCATGTGTACACGTCTCCTTTGGGCCTTGTAAAGGAAGACGGGTTGTGAAGGATGACTCGAGCTGCTGGGAGAGTAGGGCTGCTTGATCCACACCGTGCTGGATGCTATTGCCCCACCGGCCTTGCAGTACTGGTTATACTGGAGAGTACGATATGCAAATGAACCGTCAGCACAAAAAACACCTGGGAGAACTGGGTCTGATGCCGTGATCACATGACTTTAATTAGTAGGAACAGCTTGTCGGTATGGAGGGGTGTCATAACTTGAGGCAGTGGTGCAGAAGGCTGATTTTTAAGGGAGAGGTCCGGTCGATCGAAGGCCGAAGCGGCCGATTAGGGCTTGGGCTGTCACCAGTGTCATCCCTGTGAGTACCGTCAGAACTAGGGGTTTAACTGAGAATACATGGTACGCGCTATTAGGGTAAATACGGTCATTTCACAAGTGCATAGTCCACTCGGAAAGCTGTAGCCACTGGACTTGCATGGTATTATGGGAACTGTAGTGATTTAGGACTATTGCTATGGTAACTGTAGGCATCCGGTCCCAAACCCACTGCTCAGCTGGGGTCAGAGCAAGCGTCAGCTATGCTATGACGCAAGGAGGGTTAAGGGCGGTGCTCAAAGGCCCAATGGCGGCATTGGGTATCGAACCCACAACCTTGTGATCAACACATTTTAATAAATTAAAGAAGACCAACAACAGTGCGGTGCTGCCTGTATCGCCTGGATCTCTATACAACAAAAAAAAGCATATCAGGAATGACGGAAGAGTGAGAATGGTGGGCGAGCGAGGGTAGAAAGAAGGCTGTCTCTCTCTCTCTCTCTCACATTCTCCTCTTAGGCCCTAATGGCTGTTCTGGCTAAATCATGCTAAATAAGCTTGATGATGGTAAACTGCCCCCTTCTGTGCCTTCTCAGCAGGGTTTTTCTGCCAGTCCAGAACACGTGTGTGTGTGTGTGTGTGTGTGTGTGTGTGTGTGTGTGTGTGTGATGAAAAGTGGAATTTCAGCTCGTCTTGGTTAATGTCAGCTTTGCTGCCGAGCTCTCTTTAATTGTATAAGAAAGCGTGCCTTGAGGACGGCGAGTCTGGACTCAGTGCATTAATGCAGATTCTAACATTTACCGCTCTGGCCTGCTCGCAGCCCTGCTCGCATGTTCACCCTCATACAGCCTGACAGTCTCCCACAGCCTTTTCCTCTCGCGCTTTCTCGCGCTCTCTCTCCTCTCCAGTTCCTCAACCCTATCACATCTAACTATCTCACTAGAGATATGTTCATAGAATGTGTGTTGGTCTTCTTTAATTCATTAAATTTGTTGATCACAAGGTTGTGGGTTCGATACCCACTGCCGCCGCTGGGCTTTTGAGCACTGCCCTTAACCCTCACTGTGTCATATATAGAATATATAGCATAGCTCGGAGCTTAGGGGGCAGCCGTGGCCTGAAGGTTAGAGAAAGTGGCTTGGGACCGGAAGGTCGCTGGCTCAATCCCCTGGGGTGGCGGGTAGTGAAGTAATCAACATTGATGACTGAAGCTCTCATGGCAACTATTCTTGTAATAATCGAGATCAGGTCTTTCTGAAGAAGAATTAATCCCAAGATTGTGGGTTCGATACCCCCAGCCACTGTTGGGCCTATGAGCAATGGCCGTAACCCTCTCTGTGCCATAGCATAGCTGACCCTTTGCTCTGATCCCGGCTCATGGGGCAGCCGAAGCTCAGAAGGTTAGATCAGTGGTCCTGGGACCAGAAGGTCGCTGGTTCAATCCCCTGGGTAGTAAAGAAATGCAGATTTCTCCATAATCAACATTGATGATAGCACCCATGGCACCTATCATTGTAATAAGTGTCAAGAAACAGTATCTCTGTCTCTTTCTCTCTCCTGTTCCTTAGACCTGAGAGAGTGAGATCAGACCTAACATCTTACTGGAGATGTTCACAGAATAAACTCTGGATTCTCTGAGCTCTGGGTTATTGATCACAGGGTTATGGGTTCAATACCCACTGCCACTGCTGGGCCTTTTTAACAGTCTCATAGCATGGCTATGTGTACTGTGTACTGATCCCATCTTATGGGGCCATCAGTCAACCTTCTGGCCCAGGAGATTGAACCAGCGGCCTTCTGGTGCCTAATTCACTTCTCTAACCTTTAGGCCATGGATGCTCCCTAAGCTGGGGTCAGCGCTCAGGGTCACAGGTCTGACGGCCTATAGATTGGAGAAGCGCGTTTTGGCACCAGAAGGTCGCTAGTTCAATCCCCAGTAGCAGAAGGGTAGTGAGGAAACACTGCTTTCTCCTCTCTCAACATCGAGGTGCTGCTGTTCACTGCGCCTATTCACTAGTGTGGGTGTTCAGATTCAGTGTTTGGCTAGAAGTATGATTTTAATCTCAATCTTAATCCTAAATCTGACCAGTAGAGCTGTGCTTATAGGCAGACCTGTCAGAAATGCGCTGTTCGGAATGATGAATGATCATTCTTGTGACTCATGAATTTTTGCTTTCGAGTTTTTAGGTCCTTAATTTGCAAGCGGCAATAATCGGGGGCCAAGCACGGTGTGCCATTATGGAGCCAGTAGAGCTCAAATGCTCACTTTTAATAAATATGATGTCTATAGATTTCCACAGCAGATACCTCCCTCAGGTCTTAGTCTCAGAACACAGAAAATGTACCACAGAAACCCGCTACAGTACTTCCCATGTTTTCTACTGCTGTAGAAAAGGAGCTCCTTGCTGTCCTTATTGTTGGATGCACTGTGATTCGTTTCTTAGTGATTCTGATTAGGAGAAGTGTGTGGGCCTGCATTTTTAAGAATTTAATTTGGCTGACTGTTGACTTTAGATTAAATTTAGACTCCAAACATGTCTTGGATAATCTACTACATCTGAGGAGGGTCGAAAAAATTGTTATTAAAATTAGATTTTTCCCAGGGAGGCTCGGGGATGCTTCTCTGCTGTTTCTAGTAGTTTCTTGGGCGTAGCAGTGATGATAAACATGTTTAATAATTTATTATTCAGCACAGATTAATTTCTCTGCTTTAAATGATTACTTTGGGGTACATTAAAGGGTTAGGCTGTAACAATTTGAATATTTCAGTCTGTTTTTTTTTTTTATATATATTAGGATGCTAATAACGGTCACTGTAATATGCAAATTGTGAGCGTACAGAAAGCCAATTATTTGACTGCAAATAGATTGAAAGAGGGTGAAAAAAGAATCAGTGGAAATTAGCCTTTGGCAGCAGACGACTTGGCAGTGTACGTTTAAGGAGGGAGTGATTATTACTTTAATTAGTGCTATTGTTGCGGCTCCTTACTTGGAATGTTAGCAAATAGGTTTTGGCCCGTTTTAAGCGCCGAGCTCCGGCTTGAGATTCGTCCCAAAAGGTGCACCTCCCTGTCGCTCAGGCTGCAGCGTTCGCTGTGGCGCGGTACAGGCGGTCTGCCGTGCCCTGGTTTAATCTGATTTGCATGCTAGAGAGAATTAGGTAATTGGCATTTATGCCGAACAAAAGGCAGCCGGCTTTCGGGAGAAAAGCGAGCGGAAAAAGATGCGTCGTCTTGTAGGATTGAATATGCTCGACTGCTTCTGAGGCCTTGTACACTCCCCCACGAGGATTATGCCTCTCGGAGGAAGTCTAAAGGCATGACCTAAGCGATACATTTCCATACAGCCTGGGATATGCGCTGGAACAGGCGTAGCAGGGCGTAGCAGGTGTGACGGGGCTGGGATATACATTAATACTGAACTGCTGGTTCTGGTTCTGATACACTCTTTGCAGCAGCACACACACACACATGCTCACTAGTATGCCAGTGTTCCTGATCACCACCCAAATAACATCTGGTCCCCAACTGCCCTGTGGTCAGATAACTGCAAGAAAGGGCAGCTCATGAATGTGCAACAGGTGGGTGTTTCTAATAAAGTGGCCAGTAAGTGGAAGCAAAAAGTGTGTGTTTCTAATAAAGTGGCCAGTTTGTAAAAAATGAAGGTGGGTGTTTCTAATAAAGTGGCCAGTGAGTGGAAGCACACGGTCAGTGTTTCTAATAAAGTGGCCAGTGAGTGGAAGTGCAAGTGGGTGTTTCTAATAAAGTGGCCGGTAAATGGAAGCAATGTTTTTTAATAAAGTGGCCAGAATGTGGAAACACACGATCAGTGTTTCTAATAAAGTGGCCCGAACGTGGACGCACCAGGTGGGTGTTTCTAATAAAGTGGCCGGTAAATGGAAGCAATGTTTTTTAATAAAGTGGCCAGAATGTGGAAACACACGATCAGTGTTTCTAATAAAGTGGCCAGAATGTGGAAGCACCAGGTGGGTGTTTCTAATAAAGTGGTCAGTGAGTGGTAGTGCAAGGTGGGTGTTTCTAATAAAGTGGCCAGTGAGCGGAAGAGCACGATGGCTGTTTCAAATAAAGTGGCCAGTTTGTAAAAAGAAAATATGCAAGGTGGGTGTTTCTAATAAAATGGCCAGTAAGTGGAAGCAAAAAGTGTATGTTTCTAATAAAGTGGCCAGTTTGTTAAAAATTAAGGTGGGTGTTTCTAATAAAGTGGCCAGTGTGTAAAAATGCAGGGTGTGTTTCTAATAAAGTGGCCAGTGAGCGGAAGCATGTGGTCAGTGTTTCTAATGAAGTGGCCAGTGAGTGGTAGTGCAAGGTGGCTGTTTCAAATAAAGTGGCCAGTTTGTAAAAAAAAAATATATATGCAAGGTGGGTGTTTCTAATAAAATGGCCATTAAATGGAAGTGCAAGGTGGCTGATTCCAATAAAGTGGCCAGAGAGTGAAAGTCCAAGGTGGGTGTTTCCTATAAAGTGGCCGGTTAATGTGTTGCAGTATATTTGGAAGCGTTTTGCTTACTCCACTTCCAGAAGCTGCAACTCTTCAGAAACGGTGGAGGTTAGTAAACAGCCGCTCCTCCTCGGTAACTGCTCCCTCTGCGCATCTGCTGTTTGTAATTAAGCGCAGCTTTAGTCCAGGAGCAGCCGAGGCCTTCGCGTGCTGTAATGGACACTATTAGCGCAGCGGGGATTGTGTACGTATGTGTGCGTGTGCGTGTGTGTGTGTGTGTGTGTGTGTGTGTGTGTGTGTGTGTGTGTGTGTGTTTGGGAGCTTTGCGCAGCACAAGTGAAGGGCTTCTCTCGACGCCGCACTCCAAACCGGGTTTGAACAAGCGTTATCAGAGCGCAGCAGAACCGCGCCGCTGTTTACACTGTAAACCTAACGCCTCATGCCACTTGGCAATGTTTTATTAATTAAAGCCTAAGCTCTGTGCATTTCTTGTTTGAGTTCAAGTGTGTGTGTGTGTGTGTGTGTGTGTGTGTGTTTTCAGCTTCTTTAGGAGTTCAATTAAGGTTTTTTTCTTCTGTAGCTGCTGATATCACCGAGGGACAGCTGTTAAACCAGCTCCTTGTTTAGTCCGAGCTGAGGATCATGATTGAAATATCGATTATGCTACCGGTAATTTCCGCCGCGTCGCTCTGGGGTGTCACACGCTTTATTTATTTATTATTATTATTTTTTTAATTCAGGACGTGCTCCCTTTCTCTTGCTCGGCCTGAAATGAACCACTCTTAAGGGTCCACTACAGAGGACGGCGTTTTCGGTTCAGTGTTTTAATTGTGATCAGATTTTATTTCTATTTATTAATGTATTTATTTGCCTTGTTTTTATTTACTTATCTCCCAATTTGGTACTGCCAGTAAACCCACCCGTTCATGGCTCCCCCAGCACTAGCAATGCTCTCACTGCTGGGAGGTTACAGACAAAGCCAGCTGATACAAGCAAAGTCAACCACCGCCTCTTTTTCGGAGGAAAGCGCCGGGTCTCCAGCTCCTCCGTACCAGCTAACAGACGCCTCTGCTGGCTAACATCGCTTTAAGAGTGATGAGAGGGCCGAGAGCGCCATCTACCCAACCGGAGAGAGCTCTCGCGGCCAATTGTGCTCTCTCAGACTCTGGCTGCTGATGGCAAAGCAGCATAGCTCGGGATTCGAACTGAACTCACAACCCCTGGGCCATAGTGGAAGCACCACTGCGCCTCCTCTATGGAGCTCATAGTACCACTACTCTTTAAGAACCCTAGTCAAAGCACCTCTGTACTATATTTTTTCCTGGGGGCGTATGTATGAGGAGTATGTGGGTTCTAATCCCAGCAGTGTCGTGACTCAGGACATCCGTATCAGCCAGCTGATATATCAGACCTGCTTTGTACCTGGTGTGGTTCTTACGGTCCTGCATATTAGAGCCGATAGTTTTCCTCTCGTTGGCCATTTGTTTGTGTGTCTCAGACACTCGAGCACCTGATCTCCTCTGTTCAGGTCCCCCCGAGTGCCCAAGTCCCTCCGAAACAACACACTGCATAATGCCTACATATAATGCAGCGAGACCGGTCCTCCTCGTCCTCCTCATCCTCCTTGATTGCTAGCTCGGCTTGACTTTTGCCATCCCATCATGATGTAGACCTTCTTCAGAGCTACTTTGGGCGCGATAACATGAAAAGTGCTTGTATCAACTTGCTTGTAATCAAACAGAAACGCTAACAAATAACCGTCTCTCTTGGCAATTTGCTCCGGAAATGAAGGGAAAAGAAAGCGGCGCACCCGGGATCTGCACCCGCTCTCGCGCCGTGTGTATGTGAGTATGCACGGGCGCGCGAGTTTGTTTATTTGCGAGGACGCTCCTGGGGCAAAGATGGGGAGATTTGGGGAGAGTGAAGTGGGCCGGCGGAGAGCGAGGCGAATGAGGCGCCACTTCTAGCCCATCTACAGCCGCCGCTATAGCCACAAGCTGTTTTCATTATTTCAAAGAGGACAAAGAGAGAGAGTGAGCGCGAGAGCGCGCGAGAAAGAGAGAATGGAGCGAGGAGAAAAAAAGAGGCAGAATCTGTTTTGTTTCAGAAAGGCAGAGCTTTTTTTTTGCCCTCTCCTTTCACCAGCTTCGTTTTTCTTGCCTAGTTAAGAGCGACTCTCCGGTGCGAAGCGGCGGCCGGCGGAAAACCTTGCGACTCCTGCGCCCGGAGAAGCTTTCATGACTTATTCTTTTGGACAACAAAAGCCTGTTAGCGTGGCTCTCGGATTCCTCCCGAAAGCGCGTTAGCGAGGCAAGGGGGAGGTGGGTTTCAATAAAGGCTGGGTGTCCTCGGTGTCAGCCGTTTGCATTCACCCGCGCCGAATTATATTTGACTTATTAATAACGCTGAGCTTTCTTCCCCCTCACATTCCTCAGTTTTAGCCTGCTTTAAACGAAGCCGCATTGTCTGGCAAAGGAGCTGTTCAAGGTGCCCTTGTCGCCGTCATTAGAGGCGGGCGGAAAGGCTCTTATGTGGTTGAGATTCGTCATCGTTTTCTGCTTGGGCCTTTTCTCCTCTTGCGAAACTTAGAAAAAGTGCCAAAAAGTCGTCTTCTTTATGCAATCAGGCTTCAAAGGACCACGGTCGGTTCCTTAGAAACCTTGGAGAACCATTTTTTGCCAGTGAGATGCATAAAGAACCTCTGCATGATGTAGGTAAATGTACGGGATGGTGGAACCTTCAAAATCTTCTATAGAGAACCGTTTGTGGCTTGTGTCTGCAAATGGATGTCTACACAATGGAAAGGTTCCAGAAGGAACCCTTGGATTGGTTAAGAACCTTTGTATTTTATGATGGTTCTTTAAACCTTCTTTAAAGAGCCATGGTACATGAGATGTGCGAGTACTATTCTCAAAGTCTGAGGTAAAAATGAAGGCAGAGGTCAATTACACCTGGTCAATTCAGGCATCTTAGGGTCAGGATTAGATCTGGATCTGGACCACATTAGACACGTAGACTAAACGCACCTGAGACAAATCCGATCTCTCAAACCACTTCAGGAGGTGGTCTGATCTGAGGTGTTTGAGCCAATCCAAACCCCTCCCAGCACAACCGAAACAATTGGCAATTGGCAAATTTGCATATTTCCTCCCACACAGTGATCGGATTTCAGTCTGACTGACCAGAGGTGCATTTGACCAGCATGTGTAAATGCAGGCGACGGAAAGCTTTTCAGGATTCAATCCAGATACTAGATCGGTGTAAACAGGGACCCAGTTGGGCTACAGCCCACCTTAATCGCACATGGGTCCAATCTAGGCCCCACGTGCAGTGTACAACCCTGATGGGGCCCATGTTTAACCCCTCTTGGTTGCGGGTGACCCTGGTGAGCGTTCACATGTGGGGCCAACGTGGAACCCGAGGACAAAGGTTCTGTTCTGAACCGGAGTGCGAAACTAAAGAAGCAAACTCTGGACGCTAAACGCGATGGATTTCTTGTGGGGTAAGTGGACCTATTCCTTTACTGCCTCCTTGCACTTGTAAAAGTCTCACTCTAATGAAGGTCTAGGTGAGTGTGTAAAACAGGCCATTCGGTCTTGTTCCAAATGACATCCGACGCTAGTCGCCCACGTCCTGGCTGAGATGGAATCGAACTCTGCCGGGTCATCGTTTCAGCCGTCCATTTGACGGGTCATTTTCCTTAATGTGGGCAAATAACTCCATATCGCCGTTATACAGGTGCTACGTTGAAACAGCAGTGATGTAATAACGGAGCAACAATAACTATGCGCGGCAGCGGCGGGGTAAAGTGGGACTGTTAATGTAAAATATGACGGCTGTAAAAATCTCTGGACCCTCTTCCATAACGGAGCAGCTGCGGCGGTCTCTCCTGTAAAACTGATTTATTCTGGACTCCCAAATGGTTCATTACATAAAAGTCAACAGTTCTTTATGGTGGCATTTGGATGGCGGGCACTTACCGCTGACTGTTCTCGGCCTGCTGCTCAAGTACCTCTCTGACATTCGAGTTTTTTTTTTTTTTTTAAGGAGAAATAACACCTTCGGAAAAAGCGCCGGAAACGGTGGATATCCCTGGCGGGATGCCCCAAGTGCGGCTAGCAGGAACGCCGCTTTTTAATTGGCCGGCCGGACCAAGGAAGTTCGCGGCGTAGTGTGTAGATGATAAATGAACCGAACGCACCCTCGTTTCCCTCCGCTCGCCAACCTCGCTGCTGCGCGAGGAAAGGCGGAAAAGATGGAGGAATACCTTGGAAGGCGCTGGGTGGAAACGAGGGAGCTGGGAGCAATTAGCGAAGACGGAGCGAGGCGCGAAAAGAGTGATGAACGAGGGAGGGGGGGAGAGAGAGAGAGCGAGCGAGAGAATGGATGAGTCAGTGAGAGAGAGAAAGAGAGAGAGAGAAAGAAAGAGTCAGAGGAAGTGTGGCGGAGGGTTTGGAGTCCGTAGCTCATCTGTCCCGCGCCCCTAGAGGCCGACCAGCTGTGATGTTTCTTGCTTAGTTGCACAGCTCCCTCCTGTGGGAGTAGGCTGAGGCATGGAAGGAGGGGGCGGTGGGGGGTGGGGATTGGGGGGGGGTGTTTGGGTTGTCACTAGAAACGTTGTCGTAATTGCAAACCAATCCCCTGGTCGTTGTCGCTTTCTCATAGCAACAGCGGTAAGGCGAGAGGCTTGTTTTGGAATCTGTTTTCTATTGTTTCTGCTTTCATTGACTTCCAGTTCTGCGTGACGGCTCAGCCAAGACCACAGCCAGTGTGCTCTCCCTCGGACAAACTCGGACTCCAAATCTGACCGTACGATAAACAGTAACAAGCATTCTGCTCAGAGGGTCGCTGCTTTGTATCCCGATCACGAACCAGCTAGCCATCGTATCCCGATCGTATCCCGATCACGAACCAGCTAGCCATCGTATCCCGATCGTATCCCGATCACGAACCAGCTAGCCATCGTATCCCGATCGTATCCCGATCACGAACCAGCTAGCCATCGGCAGCCGGGGCTTTAAGAGAGCGCAATTGGCCTTGCTCTCACTAGGGTGGGTAGATGGCGCTATCCCCCCCATATCACTCTAGTGCGGCTAGTGCTAGTGCAGGCGCTGGCCGTCACTGGCGTCCGCTAGCCGGTGGGTTGGTTGGTTGGTTGCCTGGTGACGTCACATCGGCGGCAGTTTGGAAAAGGGGTGTGGCTGGCTGCTCACGCTGCTCACGGAGGGGGCGTGTGTTGGTCTCGCCCTCACTAGTGTTGGCGGTGTTGCGTGTGATTGGTGGAAGGGGGGAAAACGGGTAGCTGCCCATTCCCAGCAAAGCCTCCCCTATCTCACAGTGCTACCACCTCTCTAGGGAAAGGTGCTGGCTAGCACACAAAGCGCTAGTGCTAATGCAGCAGCGCCATCGCACAGCTGAACACGCTTGCAGGAGAAGACTAACCGCCAGCTCTGTTACCTCAGCACCCAAATACTGGCTGGCATGGCCCGTTATGTTCCCTGGCACTCCCAGATTTTCCCAGATCCCAGGGATTGCATCTGAGATCTCCCGATGAGAAGGCCAACGCTTGAGACAGCTGTAACGCCAGCCACTGTATGGATTAGCAAGTCATATCTCCAGAGATGGGTTTTGACCATCTACAGAACTATTTTAGCACCCAAATGGTTGTAATGGATCTATATAAGACCATCGTCTTCAGTGAAGAACCCTTGAAGAACCCCCCGTACTCAGGTACTGGTGTTTGGTATTGAATGTGGTGGATCAGTGGAGCTGCAGTGCCGTGTTCTGGCGCTGATGCGCTGCGAAACGGGTCCCGTCTTCAATCTCCCATCATTACAAACACGGTTCTTGAGTTCTGCGTGGTGCACAGTGGTGGACCTCCTGCTGCGCCGCTTCCACTGACTGACATACGGATGCACGCAGGCCCGGCGAGTCCCGCAGAGGCGCTAACGGCGGCACGGTACGGCTATAGTGGTACTGGCGTGGGAGTCGGTTTAACAGAAACACACACTCTCAGCCTCAGGCCCTGTCGCTCCCTCTCTCTCTCTCTCTCTCTCTCGCTCGCGCTCTCTCAAATCACACTCCCATTCACTAATTGACAGCTGTGTTTCTGGAGCTGCTGCTGGAAGCCGGTGTGATTCAGACTCTCAGGGTTTGAGTTGGGATCAAAGAGGCTCGGCTCTGCAGCCACTCGGCACGAGTCTGCTGCTCCTCAGGAGGGACTAGCGGCCCCCGTGTGTGTGTGGAGGGTGTCCCGGGACGGCAGGAAAAAGGTCCAGGAGAGGATCAGCTGGGGGGACGTTCTGCTTTGAGACCCTGTCCCTCTCTCTCTCCCCCCCTGTGTGAGTTACAGTGAGCAGTCAGTCAGGGTGGGCAGATTGACAGCAGGTTTTTGGTGGGTGAGAGAGAGAGAGCGAGAGAGAGAGAGAGAGAGAGAAGGCGAAAGCCAATTAGAGCCGGAGCCCCAACGAGCCCCTCCCTCTCTCATACAGAGAGCGAGCGAGGGAGTGTCACTGAGTACTGTGTGTGTTCTGGTCTGGTGTGTTATCATGCCTTTGTCGCGCAGGGCAGTGTTTAACACCCCCCCCCTTGAGACGGGCTGATCGTTAATGTGTTCAGTGCTATATTAACATTAGGACACTCTCCTTCAGAAGCTCCATCGATCAGCTACACGCAGTACTGAGGAACCGACGAGAGGAAAGTCATCAGCAGCGATCGACGGCGGCCTCATCTGCAGCCGAGGCCGTCCTGCTGACATCTCGCTCACCTTGAGCTGTCAGTCTGCTGCTAGAAGGATCCAGTTGAGATGAATTAGCCACATTTTAGAACTGCAGAATCCACTGCAGCTGGATTAAGAGAGCAGGATCCAGTGGATTAGCCATGTTAGCAGAGCAGGATCCAGTGGATTAGTTTCCTTTCCTTTCCATATATGGACTGTAGAAGAAGGAAAAGAAAGGTGGGGGAATCATTTTTCTGTGATTTTTGGGCCACTTTAAGTGTGTGTGTGTGTGGGGGGGGGGTTGGCCATGTTAGCAGAGCAGGATCCAGAGAGTGAATTGGACATGTTGGCAAAAGAAGGACCCATTAGAGGTGGATTAGTCATGTTGGCAGAGCAGGATCCAGTGCTGGCAAATTAGCCTTATTAGCAAATCGGGATCTAGTGAATTAGCCATATTTGCAGTGCATGAACCACTGGGTTAACCATGGAAGCAGAACCGGATCCAGTACATTAGCCATGTTAGCAGAGCAGGATCCAGTGGAGTACAAGCGGAAGACAAGCGTCCAGGCTTTTTTCTGTCCTGGCACCAAAGTGGTGGAACGAGCTGCCCCTGGATGTCCGAACGGCCGAGTCGCTCGCTGTCTTCAAACGCAGACTGAAGACCCACCTCTTCAGAGAGTACTTGGACGAATAGTTCTATGGTCGCCTTATTGTATTGTGTTTAGCAATGTCTAAAGCTTAGAGGTATCTTTTGTATTATTAGTCTATTCTAACTAGCTGAGGTTTTTCTTGGGTAAATAGCAAAGCACTTTGTAAGTCGCTCTGGATAAGAGCGTCTGCTAAATGCCGTAAATGTAAATGTAAATGTAAATGGAGTAGCCATATGGGCAGATCAGGATCTAATATTTGTGATTAGCCATATTTGCGGAAAAACCTTGCATCTCCAATTTTGTTGTAATTCACTTATTGTGACATCATGTGAATGTGGCCGTTGTTTACATCATCGTCATTACTTTTTTTGTTTTTTTTTACTTTGATATATGCATACATATTTTGTAACCCGGAGTGTTGAGAGTGTGTGTGTGTGTGGGTGTGTGTGTGTGTGGGTTGGAGGAGGAGTGATATCAGCTTCACTCTGCTTCACTGCACTGTACAGCATTAGCAGTATTGATGTGATTACCGGCTCGGGGTGAGTGAGTGCAGGGTGTCTGGAGGTTTAATGCGTTTGTGCTGCTGAGGCACTTGTGTGTGTGTGTGTGTGTGTGTATGCATGTATGTATGTATCTGTGCGTGTGTGTTCTGTGGTGTCCCCCTGTTCGTTGCTGCACTACAATGTGTTTCTTCTTCACCGGTTTGCTTTCGGATTAGACGTTAAGGGTGGCAGGCATAGCCAGTCCCCTTAAAATTGAGCATACTGTACCTTTAAGACTGATATGTAGATACACTCTGTTGTGATTGGCTGCCCTGCACCAATCAGTAGTGCATAATTAAAAAAGTATAGTGGGATACCTACACCACCCTCCCTGTGACGGAATGGGGTTCGATTTCCCAGCCAGGCAAGCCTACCACTATACTCCGATGGGCAAAATTCCTAACGGCCCATGATCCTACCTGTGAGTCACTCGGGATTAGAGCATCAGACAAAGGCTACAGGCTAAATCTGATGGAAATATGTAAATGAGTTGGTGTTAGCCGCCCACTTTCCATATATGGACTGTAGAAGAAGGAAAAGAAAGGTGGGGGAATCATTTTTCCGTGATTTTCGGGCCACTTTAAGTGCCAGTAGTTAGTCTAAGAGGCTTCACCGGGGGGGTGGGGGGGTGGGTGGGAGTGCAGACCTCTCGCCCTCAGCGTAATAGCCTGGATAACCCCTTAAACACTCCCAACTCCCTCCGCTCCAGTCTCCGAGACTTGTCCCTAGGCGAGCGCTTAATTATCGTAATATTAATTTTTCCCAACAGCTTCTGAAGAGCACTTCTGGTTTCGCCAGTGCTCTTATTTACATCTTGGAGGAGAAGCCTCATTTATTTATTTGTTTATTTGTTTGTTTACTTGTTTATTTATTTGTCTAGGCCCAGTGGCTGCTCTAGGCTTGCTAGGAGGTTCGTTGGGCTGCCAGGCTGGCGGTTGGTTTTCACACACAGCTTGTCTAGTCCCTGTAGAGAAGAAGTCCTGCCAATAGAATAGGACTCTCTCTCTCCATCCAGTACTTTTGGGATGAGTTCCAACATCCTGACCTCACTGACGCTCTTGTCCCTGAATGCAATCAAATCCTCACAGCAATGCTCCTCCTCCAAAATCTAGTAGAAAGTGTCTTGTCTGGACAGGAGAGACAGTTATTCCAACGGAAGCAGGATCGACTCTTTTTAATACTCTTGATTTCTGAAGACACAATGAATGAGCAGGTGTCCCAATACTTCATTAGCCTCTACGTCAGTGGTGGTGCATGCTGGGTATTGTAGTGCAGCAGGTGGAGTCTGCACTGCACAGTATTACAGACCTGGCTATGGAAGAGGAGACCCCTGTAAAGTCACTCTGGAGCGTTTCCATTGCTCCATTCATTGTGAAACGTGTACGCAGTGTGAACAGCCACTACTGGCAGTATTGGTGTCAATCAGTGTATCACCACGCCCCTCTAACGGGCACACACTCCGCCCCCCGGAGGCAGGATGGTGCAGCTGTGGTGCAGCGGCAGGAAAAGGTTTACGGATACAGGAGCCAGGGTCTTTCACTCGCCTGGTCTTTTTGACAAGGTCCCCTGGCTGTGTGTGTGTGTGTGTGTGTGTGTGTGTGTGTGTGTAATCCTGAGCTGCAGTGCTTTACCCTGTCAGTCTGAATTTGCACTAAGCGCCTCTCCCTCGCTCGTCTCCTCGGCGCTAATTGTATTGTAATTAGCAATTAGGGATCTATTTATGCGCACTAGAGCTCAGACTGGAGCACTTCTTACAGAGGGGCCTGGAGGAGCCTGGAGCCGGGACCCCCGGCACCAACACACCTACTCTCTCTTCCTTTCTTCTTTTCTCTTTAATCTCTCTCTCTCTCTCTCTCTCTCTCTCTCTCTTTCTCTTGCACTTGCTTTCTCTCTAGCTTTGTCTTTATCTCTCACTTGGTCTCTCTCTCTCTCTCTCTCTCGCTCTTGCGTTCATGTGCCCTCTCTCTCGCTTTCTGTCCCTTTGCTCTCTTTCTCTTGCTTTCACTCGCTCTCTCACTTTCTCTGTTGCTTTGTCTTTCTCATTCTTGGTCTCGCTCTCTCGCTATTGCTGTTCTTACACCCTCTTTCTCTCTCGTGCTCGTGCACACACTTTTTTCTCTCTCTCTCTCTCTCCTCTTTTACCTCTGTCTCGCGCTTTCTCTCTCGCTCTCGTTTCTCTCTGCTGTCCCCCTCTGTGTGTCTCTCTCTCGTTTCTCTCTTTCTCTCTCTAACACACTCTTTCTCTCTCTCTCTCTCTCTCACTCTCTCTCTCTCTCTTGTTTCTCTCTCTCTCTCTCTCGCTCTCTCTCTCGTTCTTGTTTCTCTCTCTCTCGCTCTCTCTCTCTCATTCTTGTTTCTCTCTCTCTCTCTTGTTTCTCTCTCTCTCTCTCGCTCTCTCTCTCTCATTCTTGTTTCTCTCTCTCTCTCTTGTTTCTCTCTCTCTCTCTCTTGTTTCTCTCTCTCTCTCTCTTGTTTCTCTCTCTCTCTCTTGTTTCTCTCTCTCTCTCTCTCGCTCTCTCTCTCTCTCTTGTTTCTCTCTCTCTCTCTCTCGCTCTCTCTCTCTGTTTCTCTCTCTCTCTCTTGTTTCTCTCTCTCTCTCTTGTTTCTCTCTCTCTCTCTCTCTCTCTTGTTTCTCTCTCTCTCTCTCTCTCTCTCTCTCTCTCTCTCTTGTTTCTCTCTCTCTCTCTCTTGTTTCTCTCTCTCTCTCGTTTCTCTCTCTCTCTCTCTCTGGCTCTCTGATTCAGATTCTGCAGGTTTTATTGGTGTGAACTATAATTAACAGCTGTTGCCAAAGCAGTGAACGCATCACGAGTGGTGATGATAATAATATAAACACAGTGTTGGGAAACAGCTCCTACACAAAATATCTGCCCTCACAAACCGAGTAGATCCTGAAGATCTGCTGTACGGGGTAAAGATCTGCTGTACGGGGTAAAGATCTTCTGTACGGGGTAAAGATCTGCTGTACGGGGTAAAGATCTTCTGTACGGGGTAAAGATCTGCTGTACGGGGTAAAGATCTGCTGTACGGGGTAAAGATCTTCTGTACGGGGTAAAGATCTGCTGTACGGGGTAAAGATCTGCTGTACGGGGTAAAGATCTGCTGTACGGGGTAAAGATCTGCTGTTACACGGTAAAGATCTTCTGTACGGGGTAAAGATCTGCTGTACGGGGTAAAGATCTGCTGTTACACGGTAAAGATCTGCTGTACGGGGTAAAGATCTGCTGTACGGGGTAAAGATCTGCTGTACGGGGTAAAGATCTGCTGTACGGGGTAAAGATCTGCTGTTACACGGTAAAGATCTGCTGTACGGGGTAAAGATCTGCTGTACGGGGTAAAGATCTTCTGTACGGGGTAAAGATCTTCTGTACGGGGTAAAGATCTGCTGTACGGGGTAAAGATCTTCTGTACGGGGTAAAGATCTGCTGTACGGGGTAAAGATCTTCTGTACGGGGTAAAGATCTTCTGTACGGGGTAAAGATCTGCTGTACGGGGTAAAGATCTGCTGTACGGGGTAAAGATCTTCTGTACGGGGTAAAGATCTTCTGTACGGGGTAAAGATCTGCTGTACGGGGTAAAGATCTTCTGTACGGGGTAAAGATCTGCTGTACGGGGTAAAGATCTTCTGTACGGGGTAAAGATCTTCTGTACGGGGTAAAGATCTGCTGTACGGGGTAAAGATATATGATATTATGGCCAAAATAATCAAGATATTAAACGCCTCTTAGCTTTTACATCCCTGACGATGACTCAGTTTAGGAGCTTAGGGTCACCTGAAAAAAACAGCAACACCTGGCAGGCGGGACAGCATCCTACAGGTACTCTGTAATCGTAGAAACAGTGGCCGAAAGACACTCGCAGCAGGGGTCTAGGGGTGTACACGTTAAACCACGCCCCCTCACTTTCTCTCTATATCTGTGAGACAGTGTGTGTGTGTGTAAGTGTGTGAGAGAGAGTGGAGTGTTTGACCTTGAAACGTTCTGACCTTGTTTTGCCTTTCCCGCACAGCTGCGGCACTGAGAGAGCAAGCGAAATGACGCAATCCAGTCCCCCCCCCCCCCCACACACACACACACAGTGTGCCGTCGCAGCCACGCTCCCTCGTTTGCTGTAGATATTAATTTAGCTCATCAGACCACTGTCACGGGCGGCTCTGCCAGCAGCTAGCATGAATAAACAGCGGTGGCGTTTCTGCTGGACCTCAGCGCTAATTGAGCAGAGCCTGCGTGCCCTGGGCCAAAGGGGTCTGATCCACCTGGGCCTGCCTACACACACACACACACACACACTCACACACACATACACACTCATACACACACATACACACATACACTGTCCCACCCATAGATGTCTTACAAGATGAGAAACCTCAGCAGCATCATGATCTACTGAGGTCAGCTACTGATGGTGGAAGGTCAGGTGCTGGATGGAGGTCCAGCATCACCCCAGAGAACAATGTTCTACTGCTGCCCAGTCCAAACTGGAAGGCTCTGCACACACATAGCCATTGGGCCTGAGGCTCATGTGCTCCATGATATGCTGTGAGTGGTAGAGTGAGCAGAATTAACATCACTCTTGTCCTAGATACGGTTCTAGATAGGCGATGAGTGTGAGCGATTGTTAACAATCATAAATAATAATTTAAAAATATTAGGAAAACTGTCATAGTATTAAAAAAAACACTAATTTGCATAAAATCTGAAGAAGGCTGGTTACTTCCTTAGCTCTGCAGATGTGATGCTTCTCCCAAATTCATTTCTCACCCCCCCCCCCCCCCCCCCCCCCCATATGGGCAGCCATCACCTTGCAATCACCCTCCTCTGGAAATCAACAGGGCCGTCCCGGAGAGCTCTGATTGCAGGTGGTTAGGGTGGGGTGGATTGTGGGGGGGGGGGGGGGTACCACCTCAGGTCTAAATGACTCCCTTTGGCTTTTTGTCTAAAACAAGGGCACTTGTGGCAAAGTCAGACAGCTGTAATCAGCTGGCCACAAATACTGCCATCCACTTAATCAGGGCCGATGGAGGAATCGAGTGGAGAGAGTGTGTGTGTGTGTGTGTGTGTGTGTGTGTGTGTCGGAGTGTCTGATGGAGAGGATGCATTTGAAGAGTGCCTCTTAAGCTCACCCACTCTTCCTCTGCTCTGCTGTCAGCTTTCAGCCCGGCTCCCTTCGTCATCGAACGGCTCTGTGGAGCCCCTCGACTGCCCGAGAGAGAAAACTCCGCCTAACTCCAGCCCAGGATAGTGCGGACCACCTGCCAGTAGAGTAACGAGTAGAGTAACGAGTCATTTGAGGACAAATCCAAGTTGAGTCGGTTAAGGCAGAGTCTAACGCGAGTTGTTTATCAGTTATGGGTAAATCTGACACGAGCCGCGACTCATCAGAGGGCAGGTTAGACTTGAGTCAGTTACTAGCTGATCCAAGTTGAGTTGCAAGCCCGAGTTGCTCATCAGTTGAAGGCAAGTCTACGTTGAGCCAGTTAAGGACGAGTCCAAGTCAGGTACCGAGTCAGATAAGGATTAGTCCACGCCAAGAGTTGTGTTAAGGTGTAATCTGAGCTGACTCATTTAAGGGAGTCCAAATTGAGATGCGAGTCAGTTCAGGTAAAGTTCAGGTCAGTTCAGTTGAAGCCAAATCTGAGTTGAGCCAGTTCTGGGCGAATCTGAGTCAAGTAGGGAGTCAGGTAAGGATTAAGGTCAGATAGGGATCAGTCGAGCTGAAGTACATTTAAGGGTGAGTCTGAGTCGAGTTGTGAGTTGTTTGAGGACAAATTTGAGTCAGCTCAGTTAAGGGGGAATGCACATCAACTTGTGAGTCAGTTAACGGCAAGCCTGACTCGAGTCAGTTCGAAATGAATCCAAATAAAGTTGCAAGTCGCTTATGGGGCGGGTTACTTATTGTTTAAGGATAAATACGGGCCGACTCAAATAGGGTTGAGTCCGGGTAGAGTTGTGAGTCAGATAAGGGCGAGTCTAAGTCAAGTTACGAGTCATTTAGGGGCGAGTCTAAGTCAAGTAACGAATTGATTGAGGACAGTTCTGAACCCATTCAGTCCAGGTCGAGTTGTGAGTCGGTTGAGGGCAGGTCGGAGTTGAGTTGAGTCGAGTCAACTAACATGCACACGTGGCACACGAGCCGGGAATGCCTTCCTAAAGAAAGTGCAGGAAAGTGAGAGGAGAGTTTGTCCTTCTGTGGGCGAGCGAGCGAGCGAGTGAGTGAGAGAGGTCATTCGATGTCCAGCTGTGGCTTCTTGCCTGCTGATTTATCGCTCTTTTGCAGATGTTTGCTCCCAGCTTGTCCCAGGCCTGATGTTTCGGTGGCCGTAGGAACCGGTGTGTATTCCGGAAGCGCTCTTCTCCGGCGTGGTCCAGAACTCAGAGCCTCCTTTTGTATTTATAGTTTTCTTTGCTGTGTCACTTTTAGTCCCATTGTGATCCTCCACTGCTGTTACATCTTCATTATACAGCCTGTATCTCCCCACAATCTCTCGCGCACGCTCTCCCTCGCACTCACATTTGCACAAGTAAT
>NC_132893.1:4254557-4264557 GCF_030463535.1 Salminus brasiliensis
ATATATATATATATATATACACACACACACACACACACACACACACATATACACACAAGTATATATAAGTATATAAGTAATAGTACAGTAAAGTATAGTACATATAGACATATACATATATTGTTATATACATAGTATATGCAAGTAATTGTGTGTGTGTGTATATATATATATATGTATGTGTGTGTGTATGTATGTGAATGTGTGTGTGTGTGTGTGTGTGTTTGTGTATATATACACAAACACACATACACTCTTCTGTTTATATGTATCTCTCTCTCTCTCTCTCTCTCTCTCTCTGATGCACTTAGCTTCATATTTGTGCTGTTTTTTTTTTACCAGCCTGGTTCTAATGCTGCGTATATTTTCTGCCGTGGAATTAATTGAGGCTTTAATGTGCTCTGATTCTTTCCCCCCGCGCTGCCTAATTGTGTTTGGACGGGGGGGAAAGGGCCTGCGTTTGTGCTCTTTATTGTCTTAAGTGCGGCGCGTTTCTGATGGTTGATAGAAAGTACCAGGACGTGTTGTCGAGCAAATAAACATGCCAGAGGTTTAACAGGGTGGAAAAGGTGCTCTAATGGTGCCCACTGTGTGTGAGTGTGTGTGTGTGTGTGAGAGAGACTGTCTGTAAGTGTGGGTGGGGATGTGTGTGTGTGTGTGGGGGGGGGTGCTCTGCAAGTTGTTTTGATTGGGCTGTGCTGTGACTATTAAAGTGCATTAAAACAGAATTCCTCGCAATAAAGCCGTAATCAATAGAGTCTGCTGAAGGCCGTGTTGAGCGAAAGCCCAGACTGAACGCAACGGAAACGAACAGAATAGAATAGAGTGGGTTAGAGTGGACCTGCAGAGATAGCAATACACTAGAACAGAGTAGAACAGAGAGGGATTATTGAATGGAGTAGAATCGAGTGGATGAAAATAATAGAGTTGAATGGAACAGGAATAGAATAGAGAGGGAGGGGAAATTATCAGGGTTATTGTAATCATATAAAACAGAAGAGAATAGAATTGAGAAGAACAGCATAGACTAGTGTGGAAGAACAAAAAAAGAATAAAATACATTAGAGTAGAAATGCAGAGATGGGAATAGAATTGAATGGCATATAATATAACTAAAGAGATAATCAAATAAAATTGATTAGAACAACGTGGAAGAGAAAAGAATTGAGCAAAACCGAGGATGAAGATTGAAACAGAACGGAAGATAACAGAATAGAATTGCTACTAGAACTGAATAGAACAAATTGCTAATAGAATTGATAATAACGAAGTAGGAGAGGATGGAATTCTAATATAACGGAATAGGACAAAGTGAAAGGGAATAGAATTGAGCAAAAAAGATTAAATAGAATTGAAAATAGCAGAATAGAAATGCTAGTAGAATTGATTAGAGCAAAGTGGAAGGGGAAATAATTGAGTAAAAAAGAAAATAAAATATAATTGAAATTAACAATAGAATTTCTTATAGAATTGAGTAGGGCAAAGTGAAAGAAGATAAATGTTAATAGAATTGAATGGGACAAAGTGAAAGGGAATAGAATTGCTAATAGAATTGAATGGGACAAAGTGAAAGGGAATAGAATTGCTAATAGAATTGAATTTGGAAAAGTGAAAGGGAATAGAATTGCTAATAGAGTTTAATTGGGCAAAGTGAAAGGGAAGAGATTTGCTAATGGAATTGAATTGGACAAAGTTGATTACAACAAAGTGAGAGAAAAGAAGTTAAAATAGAATTAAATTGAACAGAATTCAGTTCTGCTAATAGAATTGAATAGAACACAGCGGGAGAGAATAGAATAAAGCAGAATGAATCGTACGATTAACTGAATTGAATCGTTATAGAGCTAGAAATCTGAAGTGGAATAGAACTGAACTGAGTAGAACTGAGTAGAATTCAGTAAAACCTTTCACTAAGGGTTTTTTTCTGCTGACAGCAGCGCAGTGGAGTACGGCAGTGCTGTAGCCGTGCGCTGGTTTGTCTGATCTGAGGTCAGTGCTGATAATAAAGCAGTTTCAGTTTCAGCCTCGGCTTCAATTAAAGCGCTGCTGAAGACAACAGCTCGCCGCTTCGTCTCAAAGCGAAAAGCAGCTTCAAAGAGAGACCTTTAGCGCCGGAGCTCGGGCCTTTGGTCCCGGCGAGCTGCTCGAATGACTCACTCGCGCTGCTTGGAAGTGTGTGTGGGCGAGAAAACCGGGGGAACTCCAGGAGAAGTCACCGCTCACGCTCCGCACCAGCACACTCAGTCTCTGTTCACTCCATAATTCGTGTCTCGGCCTCGAAAAGCTCCATCTCCCGAGTTACGGCGCCCTTCGGAGGCTGCGCACTGTACGCCAACATGCCTACCAGGCTGCAGTATGCAAATGAGTCCCGTAACCAATCACAATCGGCCGCTCCAGGTGAGCGTTTCCGTGGGTGTTTAGGTGTTTCTCTGTGTAGAGATTGGTGGTTTAACTGGTCGGCCAGGGTGGTTGACCATCCAGCTGACCAGCTTGACGACTAGCTTGGTGAAGACGGTCCTGCTGATAGACCAGCTAGTCCATCCAACTTGTCCACTGTTGCTGACATAGATGTGCAAATGCACACACACACACACACACACACATTGCCAATACAATAGGACTCTCTGGAGCAGATCAACATGAACCCATTAACCAGGCGTGGGCTGTAGAGGGGTGTAAAGCCCCCCATCTCTGTAGTGATGGTTGAGGCTGGATTGGGGGGGGGGGGGTCGTCAGTCGGAGTGGACAGATGGACAGAGAACCGAGAAGAAGTGGCCTCCTGATCATGTTTCAGACCAGTCGGAGCTCATCAGTCGGTCAGTTTTAAGGCGGTCCTTATTTTAATGATATGTTCCACCTTAAGCGAGGCAGCAGCTACATTCTGGCACTAGCCGAATGCATGTCCGGAACTGCAGCACCTTTTAAGGTGGAATGGAAATTCCTAATTCCTACAAGAAGCCAACACCTGTCTTGTAAGTAGGGTGGCCTCCAAAATGTGCTCCATCCATGAGCTCCATGAAGTCGCGTAGTGGACGATCCCTAGTCCTTTAGTGTGTGATGGACATTTTTGTAGAAATGTGAGATTCACGGTCCCGTAGTGTCCCCGAGGCCTTACATGGCGGTCAGATGGCCCCTTCCTGTCAAAGTAGGCGGCCCATACTCAAGTCTGGCTCCTGAAACGACCACCTTGTTGTCCGCTAGTCATGTTCGTCCTCCGCGGCTCCCGTCTGTCTGTCTTGTCGCTTTGCCTTGCTTGTGTCCTACAGTAATGCTGTCTTCTAACAGGTCTGTCTTTCTGTCTGTCTCTCTCTCTCTCTCTCCAGATGGTCACGAGAACAAAGAAAATTTTCGTGGGAGGACTATCTGCGAACACGGTGGTGGAGGACGTGAAGCAGTATTTCGAGCAGTTTGGAAAGGTAAGTGGCTTCGTTTTTCTTCGGTCCCCCAATATCCACGCCACCCCTTCCCACCACCCCATTAGCCCGTCCCGCTGGCGACGGGATGCGGCCGGTGGGCGCAGAATGACAGGAACAGCTTCAGATCTTCAAGCTCGTGCGGCTCCTTGGTGCTGAGTCAAGGCGAAATTGCAGATGTGTCGGAGAGAGCGGCGGGGGGACGGGCGGGGGGACGGGCGGGTGGGTGGGCGATGTTGTGTTCTGTTGGTGCACGGCTGTAGAAGAGTGTCTGGAAATGCCTGGAAGCAGATCGTGTTAGTTTGTTGACGTTGTGCTGTGTTGTTCTGCGGACCTCCCGCTGAGCGCCGTGCCTCATCTCTGCGGCGCAGCGTAGCGGGGTGGGCTTCGCCTGCGAGTAATTCATTATAGCTTCTACTGCTCTGTTCTATCTACTCTGGCTAATGATCTTTGCTAACAGCTACACATCACCGAACGCGTCCTGCCTCAGATTTGGGCTCTCAGATTTTGAGGGTTTGAGGGTTTCGTCTTCTAAAGGTGTCCTCAGAGCATCACTTAGCTGGAACTGAGCCTTAGCTGTAGGGTGCGGCACATCCGGCCTGCTGTCATAGCTAAGCTAACTCGGGGGCAGATCCAGCTCTTTAGTGGTAGCTGGTGTTAGCATGGTCCTCATGGTCATTCTAATCGACCAGCTTGGTCTTGAGGGTTGTGCTGGTCATCCAGCTTGGTCTTCATGGTCATGCTAGTGGACCAGCTTGGTCTTCATGGTCATGCTAGTTGACCAGCTTGGTCTTCATGGTCATGTTAGACGACAAGCTTGTTGATGCTGGTCATGCTGGTTGATCTGCTTGGTCTTCATGGTCATGCTAGTGGACCAGCTTGATCTTCATGGTCATGCTAGACGACCAGCTTGGTCTTCATGGTCATGCTAGTAGACCAGCTTGGTCTTCATGGTCATGCTAGTGGACCAGCTTGATCTTCATGGTCATGCCAGACGACAAGCTTGTTAATGCTGGTCATGCTAGTTGACCAGCTTGGTCTTTATGGTCATGCTAGTGGACCAGCTTAGTCTTCATGGTCATGCTAGACGACCAGCTTGGTCTTCATGGTCATGCAAGACGACCAGCTTGGTCATGCTAGATGACCAGCTTGTTGATACCGGTCATGCTGGTTGGTCATGCTGGTTGACCAGCTTGGTCTTCATGGTCAAGCTAGTGGACCAGCTTGATCTTCATGGTCATGCTAGTTGACCAGCTTGGTCTTCATGGTCATGCTAGTGGACCAGCTTGGTCTTCATGGTCATGCTAGTTGACCAGCTTGATCTTGATGGTGATACTGGTTGTGCTGGTTGATCCGCTTGGTCTTGATGGCCGTGCTAGTCGACCAGCTTGGTCCTGCAGCTCATGTTGGTTGCCAAGTTTGGTGATGCTGGTCATACTTGTCAATCAGCATGGTCCTGATGGTCATGGTGGTTGTCTAGCTCGGTCAGGTTGATCATGTTTGTAGACCAGCTAAACCATCAAACAGAAACCTACCCTGTGCTGGTCAAGAGCTACGCTAGTCAACCAGCTTGAGCAAGCCATTCTGCTCCCTTAGGTGTCCCAAAACATTTGTCCTTATAGTGGAACACCAGCTTTCAATGATGTTAGCAATGTCAGCCTAGCGTCCCAGTTCTGCACTCAGTTTAGATATCGAACAAGTCTTGATTGATTGCCTGGGGTCAATGATCAGATGATCGGTTGATTAACGCAAGGAGGAAATACATTTCTGTTCAAAAGTTTGGGATCACTTGTCATGTTGATGGTTGCCGTGGAGACCGCGATGCCGTAGGCAAATTCCGGCCCCTGCCTGAGAGCTGCTGTTATTTCAGGCGGCTCTTGGTGTAAATAAAGCTGATTGTGGTGGAGTCGTGACATTGCCGTGTTTCCCCCCACGCCGCTCCTAATCACCGCGTCTGAGTAGGCCTCTGCGCAGAGCCTCCACTTGATTGAATGACTTGATTGGCTTGATTGTATGACGCTGGTGGGAGTTTTATTTTCTTGTCTTTTTTGTGCGTGTTTTTTTTTTCTGTTTGAGGAATCCTCGCACACTTACGACAAATAAATCAGCGTGATTGAGCGTGCCGTCTCCAGGGGGCTGCACTCAAATCAGAGAGATGCTGCTGTCTACTGGATCCAGTCTGTCTGTCTGTCTGTCTGTCTGCAGTATCACTGCTCTCCTCCTTAATCAGATTAGATGTACTCTACATGTCCAAATGTATCCAGAAGCACTGCCAATAGAATAGGACTCTATATCTGCACCTATCGGCACCGTGCTGCCTAATGCCGGGCGTGGGCTAGAGGGGTATAGAGCGCTCTAGCATTGAGCCCATACACTCAGAGTGGCCCAGCGGCGAAGGCACTGTGCTGGCACTATGACCTGAGCTGCCTTGCTGGTTCGAATCCCAGGTCATGCTGCCTGCTATCGGCAGCCAGAGCCTGAGGGAGCACAGTCAGGCTGGCAGTAGCCGATGCATCAGAGCTGGGTACCTGGTAGCCCGGTGACGTTACATTGATGGAGAAGGAAAAGCAATATACTGACACAGACTGAAAAGTGTGTGTGTGTGTGTGTGTGTGTGTGTGCTTCCACCAGGCTGCCACATCAGGCATTTACACTTGCTCAACATACCCACCAGGAGAGTGTGTGTGTGTGTGTTGCTCAATTGTTACTGCATGGATGCCCTTTATGTCCTTCTGTGCGTCAGTGTGTGTGTGTGTGTGTATGTGCACTTTTCTCCGTTTGTTTGCACACACGCTAGTATGAAGTGGATGTGAGCCCAATTAGAGGTGTGTGTGTGTGTGTGTGTGTGTGTGTGTGCGCGCGCACAGAGGTGGCGGTTGGTGCTGGGTTGTGGCAAGGAAACAGGTGGTAGGGTCACAGGAGCTTTCTCTTTTCAATCCCCTACCAACACATAAACACACACACACACTCTACTGCTCACCCCAGTCTGTATGTCAACAGTAATAGGATGCTTTGTGTGTGTGTGTGTGTGTGTGTGTGTGTGTGTGTGTGTGCGCGCGCTTGACAGCTATAGGAGCTTTGCTGAGCTGATGAGCTGCTGTGACACACACTTAAATCCCTACAAGCAGACGCACAGCCAGCCTCACAATCAACCTGAGAGAGACTTTCTCTCTGTCTGTGTGTCTCTAACCTCTAACACACTCCTCCCTGTTGCTCAGTTCCTCCGTGCACCGACTGCACCGACACACTGCCACACACACACACTCCCGCAGTGTTCTCACTGTCTTTAACCGAGGCCATTAGAGGCCATTTTTCACTCATAACAGTTCTGTATAAGAATGTTTGTCGTGGTACAGGCAGTGAACCCACCCGTTCGTAGCCCCTCCGGCACTAGCAGTGCTCCCGACACTAGGAGGGTAAGGCCTGCTGTGGGGCAGTTGACGCTTTCAGAGCTCCCCCACACAAGAATGAAGAGAGAGCGCCATCTACCCACCTGGAGAGAGCACGGCCAGTTGTGCTGTTTCCGACTACGGCTGCTGATGGCAAAGTAGCATGGCTCTGAATTCTACCCCATAGTCCCCACAGTGGTAGCCCATAAGTCCACTGAGCCACCCTTTGGAGCCCCCGAGCCCCCTCTATTTATCCCTTATTTATTTATTGTTGCTGTTCCTTTAAGGGTTGCTCCGCCCCTTCACTTCATGCACTGTTGCTACCAGCTACTGCTGCCACTGCTAAACAAGCCATTCGCCTCACCAGTGTTAACATGTGTCTTCTCCCTGGCCCCGCCCCTTTCCCCTGTTGCGGATTAGTTGAAATACTGTTATGTGGCTCAGTGATTGACACTGTCGCTAAGGTAGCTTTTTTTTTTTTTTTTTTTTTAAATAAATAACTGCCCACTGTTGCTAGGCAACTAAGCATGGTTAGCTTAACACACAACATTGTTGCTATGTAACTGACCATTGTGGCTAGGTAGCGTAAATCGTTGCAAAGAAAGATGGCTTAGTATTTTATTTGTTAAAGTAACTAACTTAACTGTTGCTAGGCAACTAAACATCGTTACAAAGGTCATTTAACATTAACATATAACATTAATTAGGTCATTTAAAATATTAAGTAGCTTGATATTGTCACTGTAAGGTAGCACGAACAGTATTTTATTTTTAAAGTAACTTAGCATTGTTGCTAGGCAACTAAACATTGTTACGAAGGTCATTTAACATTATGTTATATAACATTAATTAGGTCATTTAAGATATTAAGTAGCTTGATATTGTCACTGTAAGGTAGCACGAACAGTATTTTATTTTTTAAAGTAACTTAGCATTGTTGCTAGGCAACTAAACATTGTTTTGAAGGTCATTTAACATTGTTATATAACATTAATTAGGTCATTTAAAATATTAAGTAGCTTGATATTGTCACTGTAAGGTAGCACGAACAGTATTTTATTTTTTAAAGTAACTTAGCGTTGTTGCTAGGCAACTAAACATTGTTACGAAGGTCATTTAACATTATGTTATATAACATTAATTAGGTCATTTAAAATGTTAAGTAGCTTGATATTGTCACTGTAAGGTAGCACGAACAGTATTTTATTTTTTAAAGTAACTTAGCGTTGTTGCTAGGCAACTTAACATCATTGCAATTTTTGCCAGCTTAATATGATCGCTATACTACGCTAGCTTACCATCGTAGCGCTCTGTGCTACTACAGCGGTTCTGAATGTCGAGTTCACTCTGAGAGAGAAAGAGAAAGCGCGAGAGTAGTCTATGAGGAAGCAGAGGGAGGAGGCGTGGAGGTGATTTAGAGACTAGGGGGTTAAAAAAAAGACTCGATTAGCGGCAGGAAATTTGTTTTGGTGATCTGATACCGCGTCTGACATTTGGTGTGAGCTGAGCTTCAGTAAATGGCGGAGTCGTGCTCGGTGTCGGTGGGTGGTGGTGGTGGGGGGAAGGTGGGGGAAGTGGTATATGGAGGGGTTGGTCGGGGGGCGGAGGGGGGAGAAGAAAGCATGCGTGCGGCCGACCACGACCGTGGTGTCCCGGACTTCATATTAGCTCATTTAGCATACCTGCCCAAGCGCTAACGCTTAATAACAACATTGGAGCCGCTCAGGCGTCGCGAATAAAAACAGTGTTGATGTCCATTAGCGTGCTGCCCGCACCTCCTGCCTCGATGAGCACAAGCAACCAGAGTAAATGCCCTGTTTAAAGGGGGCCGGGCGAGGAAGCGGCGGGGGGAAGCCTTCGCTTAGTGCGTTAGCGTGTGTGCTAGCATGACCCTGAGGTAAGACCTTCAGACAAAGGAGAGAAATGGAGGGAAAGTCGGCGGCTTATTAAAGCATGGCCGGCCAGGCCTCGGGTGTGAGGGGGTTCGGTGCTGCAGGTGGACATTTTCAAAACTTTAAATTCACCACACACACATAGACACACACACTTCATGTCTAGGACTATGTGGGAGCCACAGATTTGCCTGCTCTTCAGTCACAGTCTTTTCATTGAACTCTCTATTTACGCACTCTCGCTATATCTCATTCCCGCGCTCTCTTTCTAGGAATTTAAGCATATGTGATCCTGAATGCAATCAAATCTTCACAGCAAATCGCAGTGTTCCAGAAACTGGTGTAAAGCCTTCCCAGAAGAGTAGCGATGGACACTGCAATAAAGAAGGACGAACTTCCCTATCAGTACCCTTGATTTCAGAAGACGCATTGATGAGGATAAACAGATGTCCACAAACTTTTGTCCAAATAGCAAATCTGGCAAATCTCCATTTTGGAGCATGAAAAAATCCTTAATATACCCAATAATCACCCATTTCAGTGTCCCTTGATGGGATCTGGACGTCCCCAGTGGTCAGTTGAATCGAGCTGCGATTCTGAGCTAAATTTGTCCGGTCGTTTTAATCCGAGAGCAGTCGGTAGTGGTGAGGGCCCTGCAGACATGGCAGCGGAAATGAACTACTGTAACGGCCTCCCGCTCTGCCCGCCCGGCCTGCTCGGCTGCTGGAGGAGAGAGGGAGCGAAAAAGCCCAGTTAGACAAATGATTTAATATTCCCTCTGACCTCGGTTTGCTCAGAGTGTTGGCCGGGACTCGGGAGCCGAGAAGGGGGTGCTTAAAAACGTCCTCTGAGGACCGGCAGAGCTGTTTCACTGAGGCAGCGCTTCGGAGTTTCTCCATGACTTTCTGCCTTCTAACGCTGTTTGTTGAGGCCCAGGTCGCTTCTAGCTATAAGCAGTATACATCGATCAGCCATAACATTAAAACCACTGACAGCTGCAGTGAATAACATTGATGATCTGGCTCCAGTGGCTGGATGAGGTGGATATATTAGGCAGCAAAAGAACAGTCAGTACCTGAAGAAGTGCTGAGGGTGGACAAATGGGCAAGCGTATAACTCTCAGAACCAAACTGTGACGTACTAGCCGACTGTAGGATGTTCGCAGGGACGTAGGGTTGTGGGTTCAAGCCTCGCTCCGGTCACTGTTTGTCTGGGTTTTCATCCCACCGCCCGAAAACGTGCATGGTTAATTTGCCCCTAGGTTTGAGTGTGTGACTGAGTAGGTGTGTGTGTGTGTTATCCTGCA